>NC_134789.1:28484655-28489655 GCF_046742065.1 Oratosquilla oratoria
CCAAGCATCTCTTGCGATGAACTCTTGACCTTCATCAAAACATTGAATTATATCTAACTAAAATGAACTTCCTCCCTTCAGAGTCGAGACCCATCCCTTAGTTAAATGAAATGTGTTGACAACCAACACAAATATGAGATCATAAAAAGTTAGCCGGGACATAATAGACAAAGTCATTCCAGTGTCTGAGTACAAGAGGTGGAGAAGCGAGCAGACCGGAACGGAGTTGAAGGATGTGGTGGAGGCGGAGGTAAAGGAGACGCTCATGGTGGAGAAGGAAGAGGAGGAAGGGCAGCGGTAAGAGAGAGAAGAAGAGAAGGAAGAGGAGGAGGAGGGGAGAAGAAGGAGAGGGGGTATTAAAAAGGAAATGGAACGAATGGAAAAGAAGAAGGAACAAAGTAAATAGAGTTGAAAGAGGAGAAGTAAGAAGAGCTGGAGGAGGAATACTCACTCAATAAATCGCAGGCTGGTAAAACATTGTAAGGCCAATGGATGGGCATTTGTCGACAACTGGGATCGCTTTTACGGTAAGAATCATCTATATAGAAGGGACGGGGTGCATTTGTCGCCCAGAGGATTTCTGCTCCTTGCTGAATCCCTTGAACGAGTAAGCATCCTACAGGTTTTTTTCGGGTAGATTACATGTGAGTAGGGGGGGGTTATTGGAATATAGTTTAGGCAATAGAAACAACTCAGAGAAGGACTGTGAAAAGAATCACCAAAGCAGGTGAAGGGAAGATAAATTTAAAGTTTATCATACAAATAGCAGAAGCGTAATTAACAAAATTTATTTACTATGAGGTAAAGCATGCGTAGAGAATTTTGATATTATAGCTATTACTGAATCCTGGATCAACATGGCTGATAAACATTTCCTTGCGGAAAGCGAAATAGAAGGATATAATTTTTTTGACAAGGACAGGGTTGGCAAGAATGGGGGAGGAGTAGCACTTTTCGTTAAAAATACATTAAACTGTATTATCAACAATTCGATTAAGGAAGAGGACAGTACGTAATCTATTTGGGTAGAGATTATAGGCAAGAATAAGAAAGCTGTTATTGGCGTCCTGTATAGACCTCCTAACCTCAGCATTGAGCAGACTGATCCCCTGATTCATGAAATTCGCAGACCGTCCCAGTACAAAAATGTTGTGATCATGGGAGATTTTAATTATAGAAACATTGACTGAGAAACTTTAGTAGGAGATCAGGAAGCGAAAAAAAAATCTTAGATGTGGTGCAGGATAATTTCCTAAAACAAATGATTACCGATCCTACGAGGGGAGAAAATACTCTGGACTTAGTTTTAATTAATAATGAGCATCTAATGAGTAACGTAAAAGTGGGAGATAGTTTAGGCTCTAGTAATCATCAAGAAATAAGATTTAATATAATTTGGGAAGAATTAAAAAGTACGAATAACGTCCAAGTACCAGACTTTAGGAGAGTCATTGTTGATAAGAAAAAAAATCTATTTGAAATCGAATATGAAATGTCATACGGACGTTTCGGGCATTATCAGGGGTCAGGTCATGACCATGGGTCTGGTCATGACCAGGGGTTGGGTCACGAAGGGTAATATGCATGCCTTGGGACAGGTCACTTGGGGGCGGGGGCTCAACAGCCAGGTCAACGATTTGGATGAAACGTATAGCAATCTAACTGATTTAATTATTAATGCACAAAATACATTTATTCCCCTGAAGTCAATACGGAAAAATAGTAATACTCCCAAATGGATGACGGACAGATTGAAACATAAGATCGGAATGAAAAGAGACTTTACGTAAAGATAAAAAACGGGGAAACACACCTTAGATCAAGATATAACGAGATGGCAAAGCTGGTTAAAAAGAATACACGTACAGCGAAACGTAATCATGAAATTAAGGTTATCAGTCAAGCAAGATCCAACCCAAAGGGTTTCTTTCATCTCTATAGAACAAAAAATAAAGAAAGAATAGGCCCAATTAAAAACGATGAAAATGCCATGATAGAATCAGAAGAAAAAATGAGTGAGAACTTTAACAAATATTTTCTCTCGGTGTTTACTAATGAGAGGTTAGATAAAGTACCTGACTGCGATCCGATTTTCAGTGGGGATGAAGAAAGTAGTGTATCTAATATCAGTATTAGTAAAGTAGAAGTAGTCAAGCAGATTGAAAGACTTAAACCTACAAAATCCCCGGGTCCAGACGAAATTTTTCCGAGAATGCTTAAGGAGTGTAAATTTGAAATCTGCAACCAGTTAACTGAAATATATAATAAATCGGTAGAGACTGGTTTTGTGCCTACTGCTTGGAGGCAGGCAAACGTTGTTCCTGTTTTTAAGAAGGGGGATAAATCGTCTATTGCAACTACAGGTCAAACAGTTTGACATCGGTTATAGGAAAAATGTTTGAATCAATAATAGTAAATAGACTCAGAGAACACATCGAAAGACATAATTCAATTCGTGACACACAGCATGGTTTCTCCAAGGGTAAGTCATGTGTGACTAATCTTCTATCCTTTTACACTAAAGTATGTAAGGCGTCAGATAACAATGATAATTACGATGTTATTTACCTTGACTTTAGCAAAGCGTTCGACAAGGTGTCACAAGGTGCCATGAAAGGCCATCCACTTCTTTCCTCAGCCAGTCTGACAAGATCCACAACCCTCCATTCATCGAGCAGAAGAGGAAATATTAACACTGGGAAAATAGAAGCAAGGAGAAAGGGAGGAGAAGAAGGGGGAAGAGGAAGAGGAGCAGGAAGAGAAAGATAAGAAGTAGGAAGAGGAGATGGAGGAATGCGAATAAGAGAAAGAGGTTTAAAAGTAGGAAAAAAAGAGGAAAAGGAAGAGGAGGAGAAGGAAGAGAAAAAGTGGATCAAGAGAAGGAAGAGTAAAAGGAGAATGAGGCGGAGAAGGAAGAGAGGAGAGTAGAAGTGGAGGAAGAGGAAGAGGAGAATGATGAGGAAAGGGAGGGGGAGGGGGAGAAGGAGAAAGAGGCTGAGGGGGAATAAGAGTAAAGGGGGTTGAGAATTGAAAGTGAAAATATAGGAGAAGAGGAAAAAGAAAACGGAAAGGAGGAGGAGTAGCACGAGAAAGAAAATGGATGAAGATTAGGATTTCATTGGCGATTTCCTTTCATCGCACCGAAGAGGTGGAGTAATGCAGGTGATCAAGAAGAGAATATGAGGAGAGGAAGAGTAAAGGGAGAAGGAGTGAGAGGGGAAAGAGGAAGAGGAGGAAGGAGGAGTAGAAGAGGACGAAAAGGAAGAAGAGGAGAAAGAGTAGGAGCAGGAGGAGGAAGAGAAAAACAAGAGCACGTATAGTTGGTGTCTTGACCTGTAGGCCTGCGTCCGTTTGGGTTCCGTGGTCGTTCCCTCCACTTCTCCCTCACGTGCTCGTGCGTACGCATGCGCGCGTGCACATGCATGTTTCCCCAGCAACACTGTCTTAGCAAACGACCAAAGCATACACTCACGGTCTAGCAACTTTTAACACTTGTACTAAGAGTGCTGACGGCCAAAATTTACAGAACATAAAGATGAAGTCCTGTGTCACGAACAGTGCCATTGACGTCATGTCCTCCATCGCCGGTGCCAACATCGGTGTCATTGCTCTTTACTCTGTTGCTGACACTAATGTGACTGTCACAAAGACCATTGATGACACCACAATAGCCATCACCACCTTCACCACAACAATCATCATAACCACCACTACCGCAACCACTGTTACTACTGTTTTGGAGCCATCTTCACTACCACCATCACAACAACTGCTACCATCACCGTCGATCTCTCCCATTAACACCGCCTCCACCACCACTACAATCATATTATGTTACCATTAGTACAGTCACCACCAAAGCTGCTACCTGTGACCTCTTCCCCTCCCGCGACTGATAAAAAAAAAAAAATTGCTTTAATGTGTAGCAGCACGCTACCACTGCTAGTGTCCCCGAAGCGTACACGTCATACTGTTTGTAAAATTATTATTCTGCATCAATTTATTATACATGTCTTTTAAATTATACAGTATGTTGCAAAAATTATATATAGTACGAGGATTACTGTTGTATTGTTCAATATATTTATATCTATATTTATTTGCATACTTTGTTCATAGCTTTAATTATTTACAATGTAATATGTATATGATGGCGGACGGGCCAGGTAAGGTATAGTTTATACATAATCACGCAATATAAACTTCTCGTGTCAACGAGTAGAGAAGTGTACTACATTCCTGATGATTCGAACCAGCCTCATCAGATGTGTGAAAGATACCAAGACCCGAGGAAGAAAGTATTTTATGCATACAGGGAACTGTCCATTCATCTATTGATACCTACAACCTTGTATGTCTGTATACTGAGGTCTCACTTTTTCCGTTTATCTGCAAAATAGTGCGGCAACCACGACGGAAAAAATAAGATAAAAATGGTGAAGATGGTGAAGGTTGAGAGGGCGGAGAATGTACAGTAAGTGGAGGAGATTAAAGGTGAAAAATTTAGGATTTGTTCAAGCTAACACAAACAAGTTTGTTTACATCATGATGAACCTTGTCCCCTTCCCAAACTGAAAGGCAGGGAGAGGAGTTTTTCACTGAATAAAACTGCATGGCGACAGTGGGAAAAAAAAAAAAAAAAAAAAAAAAAAAAAAAAAAAAAAAAAAAAAATATATATATATATATATATATATATATATATATATATATATATATATATATATATATATATATATATTATCTCCACAGTCTACGGTTTAAAAAGACTTGGCTGATTCACTCACACCTAAGACATTCTTGATCAGCATTGTCTTGTCTTAATGTCAGATTTCATCTGAAGGGAGACTTCTAGGCAGCACGGTGATACATCTTTCAGATTCTGTCACAACAAAT
The DNA here is from genome assembly GCF_046742065.1 of Oratosquilla oratoria. Classification (NCBI taxonomy): domain Eukaryota; kingdom Metazoa; phylum Arthropoda; class Malacostraca; order Stomatopoda; family Squillidae; genus Oratosquilla; species Oratosquilla oratoria. The sequence continues at coordinate 28,489,550 of NC_134789.1, forward strand.
GTGAGACGGTTCTTATCTGGGTAAGGGAAAGATCCAGATGTAAAAGGTGTCTCAATCAGTCGCCTGTCCCACCGTTCAAGCGAAGGGTCCGCCGCTACGGTGGGCA
>NC_134789.1:28499655-28504655 GCF_046742065.1 Oratosquilla oratoria
GCTTCCCCACTCCCTCTCTATTGTTCATTCTCTCTCTTTCTGTCTATAGAATACATTCAAGAGTCACAAGTTTTTAGCCAAAATTTGATGGCTGCTTCAGAGCATGGTGAGGTAGAGTTAAATATGACATGGGGAATCAGACTGTTCAAAGTTCACACACGTCCTAAAAAATTAGGCATTTACACAAACTTGAGATTAAGGTAGGCTTAATGGATAATTGTATACATAGATATAAGTACAAATATGTACGTAACCACAAAGGATACATAATTGTTGACCGTATTGTTTTATTTGTTTATTAGTTTGCTTGCGAGTTCTTATTCAAAAGCAGTGCCCATCAATTCAACCTGCCGCCGCTTTCATAAAAAAGCGAGGTGAAACAACGTAGCTCTACATAAGCCTATGGCACCATACGGATTTTATGATTCACAGTGAATGTTGGTCCCCTCTTCCCCTTCTCCTACCCTCCCACTTTTCCCCACAAACCTATAGGTTCACCGCTAGCTACTACCCGCCAATCAGCTACCCTCCCCTCCCCTCCGCTATAGCGGTAGCGGACAGTTGCGCAAGAGTCTTACAACTTTTACTGCTATCACAACCTGTTCCCCTCTCCCGCCCTCTCCCGCCCTCCCTCGCCCTCTGTCTCCCCTCCCCCTCTTTCTCTTATGTCTCTACCTCTCCCTTCATTTCTCCCCTCTTTCTCTTTCTTCTCCTCTCGATTTCTCTTTCTTTATTTCCTTTCGCCCCTCTCCAAACTTTCTCCCCCTCCATCTATCTGCCTTCCCTCTCGCCAAACCTTTTCCTCCTCCAACTATTTACCGTCCCTCTCTCTCTACCTCTCTTTCTCTCTTCCTCATTCTCCCTTTCACCGTCCATCTGTCTCCATCTTTCTCTCTCTTTCCCCGTCCATCTGTCTCCCTCTTTCTCTCTCCCCGTCCATCTGTTTCCCTCTTTCTCTCTCTTTCTCTTTGTATACTATCATTTCTCTTTCTCTTTATCTACTTTCCTTTTCTCTTTCTTTCTCCAAACCCTTTCTCTTCTCCCCTATCTATCTTCTCTTTCTCTCCTCTCTCCCTCTCTCTCGCTCTTTCTCTTACTTTCTCCTCCCCTCCTCCTATTTCACTCATGATTCTATTCCACTTCTCCTCCCTCCCGTCCTCTTTTTTTTCTTCTCCTCCTCTGTCGTATTTCTTTCCATAGCGCTTCTCTCCTCCTGCTCTCTCTGAATCTGTATTCATCATACTCACATACCCTCAAAACTCCCTACGCCCTGGCTCTCTTTCTGTAGCTATCCCTCTCATAATAGCTGTGTAATTTTAACCCTGGTACTCCCCTCTCTCACCCCTCTTATTCAATTTTTTATTTCTTTATCCCCCACGTGTTCTCTCAGACAAGCATGAAAAAAAAAGCTGTGAACTATCATTTGAGAATTGAGTACTAACAAACGAGAGGACGAACAGAAAATGTCAATTGTAAGGAATTATAATATCACAGAGGTTGTGCTCTGGGGATGGCAAAGGTGGAGATTGGTGTTGCTAGCATCGTCAATTTTCGGGACCCAAGGACTGGGAATCCCACCCGAGGTCAGCAAACCATGCTGCGTCTAGCAAAATTGCTGACAATACGCATGCGTCAAATGTAGAAGGTGCACGAACTGCAGAAGAGGGGAATGCAGAAACCGGAGGGAGCAACAACTTCCAGGGATGAGGACCAATTGGGAGAGGATGTGGAGACTGTGGAGGGTGGGAGGGATGTGATGGAGATGAATGTGGGTGGTTGTCTAGTAAGTAAGGGAGAATCAGAAGAGGGAAGTGCACCCACGACATCGAGGTCGGAGGACGAAACCCCACGTCATCAAGAACAGCAGTAGGAGGGCAGGTTCTGGCGGATGTGGCAACAGTCCATGGTTGAGGGGTGGCAGGACGACGCTTACAGCAAGATACTTGCCTTTTCCCCAGGAAAATTCTTAACCCCACGTAAATGCAATGCTACCAAAGAACTAATAGAGGAGATGGCCTACCTAATAAGAGTATATATAAACTCATCTCCTTATGCTCCCAGAGTATTAAAAAAGCTGGCTGTCCCCCCACACCTTACATATCAGAGGACTCACAGAAAATCAAAGCACTCGGAGAATGTCCAGGCATTACAAAGGAGGATGGAGTAGTTGAGGGAAGGAGTGGAGCAATTAATGGTGGAAGCAGAGGCTATTCAAGATAGACTCTACAATAGCACCAATAGAAAGAAGCGAATAGGAGACGAGCCAGGAATTTTGCAGACAAGATAAGGCAGGGAAAAGTTGCGGCTGCCATGAGGTCGCTCGCAGGGGAGGACGAAAACCCAGGAATTCTATCCTTAAACGAGAAAACGCTGAAGATTCTGAAAGAAAATCACCCAGAGGCAAGACCACGAAGTGATCTTTGAGCGCATCACGAGAGAAAGGATCTGGAGCCATGCTCTGCACACCCAGGGAGCGGCAGCACCATCGGACTTAGATGCGTTTGGATGGAAATGTCCCCTCAGCACTAGCCTGTTTGGGACATCAGCGGGGGGACTGCAGGAAGCCATCGCTGGTTTGGCGAGGAAAATGGCTACTGGGAATTATCGGCACCTTGAGGCATACACAGCTTGCAGACTCATTCCATTGGCTGTCGTCCAATTGGTAGAGGTGAGGTGTTGAGAATAATAATAGGGGAAGCTATCATGGAGGTCGCAAAGGACGAGGTGCGAGAAGCGGCAGGCAACCTTCAGATGTGTGAGGGGTAACAGGTAGGATGCGAGGCGGCGATTCACGCCATGAGGATATTTGAGGAATCAGACTGCGAAGCAGTCTTATTAGTCGATGTATCTAACGCCTTCAACATAAATAGAGAGTCTAATATACACATCAAAATCAAGTGCCCAGTTTTGGCCAAATATGTAGAGAACACATACAGAGAACCAGCACAGCTATTCGTCACTAATAGAGTTGAGAAGAGACGAAAGTGGAGGTCATCCAATCATCGGAAGGTACCACTCAGGGAGACCCGGTGTACGCTCTTGGTCTTATGCATCTCCAGCAGAAGATACAACATAAAGACACCAGGGTTGAACAGGTAGTATATGCAGATGATCTCACGGGGGCAGGGAAAGTAACGGATGTAAGAAATTGGTGGGATCTGGTGCAGACACACGGTCCGGACTTGGGGTATATCCCGAATGCAAAGAAGTCTGTTCTCATTATGAAGCCAGATTACTTTGACAAACCCAAAAATCTCTTTGAATATAGTGAAGGTAACTAAAGAGGGAGAAATCTATCTCGGTGCATTGATCGGTTCTGAATCCTTTAAAAACAATATATCAAAGACAAAGCTAACGAATGGGTGGCGGAAGTTAGGCAGGCATATGCCGCATTAATATATAGTGTTAAACACAAGTGGAATTGCATCTTAAGGACGGTACCGAACACCGAATTATTAAGTCCTCTTAAAGAAACTATCAGAAGTGAAACTAATTGAACTTCTATAAAGAATGGGAGGGTTAGACATCTCAAACCCGCTAAACCTTGCCAACATAGAACACCAAAACTCCCTGAAACTCACGTCTTCTCTGACAAACAACATTGTGTCACAAGATCAACAGAAGACTAACGTGGATGAAATCAATGAAATTAGAAGAAACATATCAAAGGGCAGGGAAGTGAGGCAGAAGGAGGAGCTTCACACCTTATTAGATCAGGTATAGAATTATATATATATAAAGAAAAAAAATCAGTGGCACAAGAAGATGGGGTGTCCAATTGGCTGACAGCACTACCAATCAGGGCAAAGGGATTCAACTTAAACAAAAGAGAATTCACGGATACCATTGCCTTGAGGTACATATAGCCATTGGAAAGGCAGCCCAACAGATGTTCCTGTGTACACATTTTGATCCAAACCATGTGATGCTATGGAAGCAGGGTGGATTCATTTGAATGAGACATGGCGAGATAAGGGATCTCACTGCCCAAATACTTCGGGAGGTGTGCAAGGATGTGACCCTCGAACCAACACCACTCTCATCAGGAGGGGGAAAACTTCAGGCAACGCACTTCTAACACATCAGATGAAACACGAGTGGATGTCAGCGCAAGAGGTTTCTGGACACGGTGACAACTGTCCTTCTTTTACATGCGAATATTTGATCCAATGGCCCCCTGTTACAATAACCTAACTGTTGAGGCGCCCCACTCCCGGAAGTAAGAGGAGCGTATACAGAATGTGAACCAGAGCCCATTCACTCTGATAATCTTTACGACTTCAGGCGGGATGAATCCAAGGGCAAAAACATTCTAGCTCGCCTGGTAGAGGTGATGGTAGAAAAGAAACAACCAAAGAGCAGCATCGTAGCATGGATGAGATGTAGACCATCATTCTCACTCTTAAGCTCAGCTCTCTTATGCCTATGAGGTACCAGGTCTCCGCCCACGAAATCAGCACATATGCAGAACCTTGGTTTTGAGCAGAGTGTAGTAGAAAGTAGGATAAATGAACTTTTGTATTAGGCTTCATTAAAGTGAATTAATGCAAAATATAAAAAGGTAGTCGACCAGTCATTGATATGAAAGGGGTCAATGAACTTTGTGGGATACAGATCCTGACTGCTTTCACCACACATTTCCACGAGGATGGTGGTCGTTAAAAAAGTAGTAGTAGTAGTAATAGTAGTAGTAGTAGTAGTTATATTTGTTGTTGTAGTAATAGTAATAGCAACAGAGGCAGATGTAATATTAGTAGCAACAGTAGGTATAATATCAGCAGGTGTAGTTGTAGAAGAATCAGCAGGTACAGTAGTAGAGGCAGCAGGATGTGTTGTAGTAGAAGCAGCAGCAGATATTGTAGTAGAAATAGCAGCAGATATAGTAGTAGAACAACAGCAGATGTAGTAGTAGAAGCAGTAGCAGGTGTAGTAGTAGAAGCAGCAGCAGATGTAGTAGAAGAATCAGCAGCAGGTGTACTAATAGAAGCAGCAGCAGGTGT
>NC_134789.1:28514655-28517155 GCF_046742065.1 Oratosquilla oratoria
AACATAGATTAGAACAATTCAATGGAAGGTGAGGATAACAATTTCCAAGGATTTAAAGAGGGGGAGGCGGATACCAACCTCCCCCGACTAGCAAAACTGGAGGAAAGGCTTGAACAAATGACTGAACATTGGGAGGTTAGGTTCGGTAAAATGTCAAAACTTGCAGAAAAGTTTGAAAGATTGGAAGAACTAGAGAAGGCGAACAAAAACTTAACTGATGAAATAGAAGAACTAAAAAGACATTTAAGAGAAGTAAAAGAGGAGAATAAAGAATTAAAAAGGAACAATAAAGACAATAAAGAAACAATAGCAAAAGAGGCACAGGGGTGGAGAAAGATACAGGAAAATAGTAAAGTTGTATTTACTGATATAATTAAACAGCAAATGAAAGAACAAACTGAAGACTCAGTTATCAAAGTGATGAGACAGAAGGAGAATATTGTAAGAGACTTAGCAGACAAAAAGAAATGTATAATTATATTAGGAATGGAAGAGAAAAATAACCCAGATAGAACCTCAAGAATCAAAGAGGAAAATGAAAAAGTAAGCAGTTTACTACAATTAGTTCAGGAAGATGAACCAGAAATAATGAAACAAATCGAAGAGAAGTTCAGACTCGGAAAGTATAGTACAGATAAGACCAGACCAATTAAGATTAAATTCAGGTCACAAACGACGGCAGAGAATATCTTATCCAAAACAGGGAAACTGGCAACAAGTGAACAATATAAAAAGGTATGGATAAAAAGGGAAATGAATAAAGAAGAAAGAGGGGAAGAAAAAAAGAAAAGACTTGAAGCTAAGGAAAAAAACGAGAACAGAACAGAGTCAGAAAAAGAGATTCTATTGGAGAGTAGTAAATATGAAACTAAGGAAATTCGACACACAAGAGAAAAACAAAAGGGAAACAGAGAACACAATGGAAGTGGCAGAAAACTAAGAGTGTCTTACACAAATATAGATGGATTAATAACAGGATTGAATGAGCTGAATGATTATTTGAAGGAAAAAGAACCGGACATAATGGGAATTGTAGAAACAAAATTAAAAGGTCCACTACCACCCAACATGATGCATATAATTATTGGATTAGAAACAGAGAGACAAAGCAAGGGGGTGGAGTTATGTTCCTGACTAAGAAGGATATAAACGTGAGGTGTGTCACATATGGAAAGAATACAGTAGAGATGATTATGATCGAAGTGGAAGATAGAGATAAGAAGAGCAGAAAGTTTGTGATAAATTATGTGCCTCCGAAAACAGCCTCGTGGGAAGAGAGTGAACATAAAAGTATGTTAGAGGACCCCAAAATAACATTAAATAAGATAATGGAAGATGGAGGAAGAATAGTTATGATGGGCGACTATAATTGCAAAGAAATCTGCTGGGAAGAGATGACAGTAAAGGGTAGAGACGGCTCATGGGGAAACACTCTACTTGAGATGATTACTGACAATACAATGACACAGTGGATACAGGAGGACACCAGGTATAGAAATGAGGAAGAACCATCGAGACTAGACCTAATAATTACATCTGAACCTAGAATAGTGAACAAAATTGAATATAAAACACCAATAAGTAAAAGTGACCACATATTGATTGAACTGGAACTAAATGAAGAAAAATACATGAAAAGAAATGAACAATATAGAAAAGGAAGAATGATGTATGAAAAAACAAACTTTGATAAAATAAGAGAATTCTTTCAAAAAGAAAACTGGGAAGAAATATACAAAGAAGAAACAACAGTGGAAGAGAAATGGAATATTTTGACAAAAATTTACAAAAAAGGAGTGGAAAAGTATGTCCCAAGACAAAAACAAGAAAAAGAATATGTAAAATGCTGGTACAATAGAAGTTGTAGGGAGTTAAAAGACAAAAGAGACAAAGCCTGGACCAGATGGAAAAAAGACAGAAGGCCTGAAAAATGGAAAATATATACTTGTTATAGAAATGAATATGTACAAGCATGCAGAGAGGAAAAGAGAAAATATGAAAAAGATGTCATAGAAAAGTGTAAAGATCAACCAAAACTATTTTACAGATTTATAAACAACAAATTGAAAAACAAACAAGACTTGGAGAAATTAAGAAAAGGAGGAGTTGAATACACAGAGGAAAATGAAATGGCAGAAATTATGAACAAACATTTTAAATCAGTGTTTACAAGGGAGAACATACAACCTGAAGAGATCGAATGGAAAGAGAAAGTCCCTCCCATGAAAGAAATAGAAGTAACAAAGAACGAAATATTGAAACACTTGAGTAATCTTGATGTCAGAAAATCGCATGGACCAGATGAAATAGCAAACTGGATTTTGAAAGAATGCAGGAATGAACTGGCAGACATAATACATAGCATAATAAGCAGTTCCTTGAAAGAAGGAAAAGTTCCAGAAGATTGGAAAAAAGCAAATATAGTACCCATATATAAAGGAGGAAATAAAGAAGACCCTAACGACTATAGACCAGTCTCCCTAACAAGTACAATAGCAAA
>NC_134789.1:28534655-28537155 GCF_046742065.1 Oratosquilla oratoria
GAAAAAAAAAATATGAATGGATTATTCCTTTTGTTACTGAGAAGGTACCACCATGGAAATGAATAAGACTAAAAGGGAGAGTGTCACCGGTAGAGTTTTGGTCCAAGGAGACAGGCGTAAACCCCATCGTTACCGAGGGGCTGTCAGAGATGAATAGAATATTCTAGTGGCAGTCATTATTAAAGGAAAAATGCTACTACCCAGTAAGGAAGAGGCTGATAACGCAGTGAAAAACAACAGGACGGGATCTACAGGAGTGTTTACGCTGGAGATGATGCTGGTGCTGTTGGTGATGAGTGACGGGAAGAATGAAAACAAGAAAGAGAGAAAAATGGAAAAGAATTAGTGGAATAGGGAAAAGAAGAAATAGACAGGTTTAAGCAAAACTTTATTCGAGCCAATATTTGATAAAAAAAATTCTATGTGTGTCTTTGGATTAAACTTTACTAGAGAAAAAAAAACACACACACAGGCACACGCACACACAGGAGGGAAGGAGAAATAGAGAACGAAGGAGAGGGAAGGCATAGGAGGACCATAAAAGAAAAGCAAAGCGAAGCTAAAACGGTGGAGAAGGACAGGCAGAAGGGAAGGCAGAGGGAAAGGGAGAGAGATAAAAGGTCAGAGAAACTGTAAACGGGAAGAGATTAGATTAACAGAAAAAAAAAAACAGGAAATGACGAAGAAATATCGTGGCTGAGTGGCTGCAGTACTTCAACCGTGGTTCCAGTAGTCCCGTTTGAACGCGATTAGAAGAGAACAGGAGGTGAGTTTGCGCCAAGAGGCACTTAGCTGTGGTGCCGATTCCCATGAGCTAATGTATAAGACCTTAAAAGATATTATGGTGGAAGTTTTTCAAAAAACCTTACTATTTTATTTATTCCTGCCGATAACTACGAGGGTTGCAGAAAATAATCCCTTTTCATCCATTGGTTTGTGTACTTAGTCAAGTAATACAGGACAACTCCTGCTGTCGTTGCTTTCTTTACACTGCCTCCGCTAGGTGACTGGTGGCGGTCGGTCAAATGCGGTGATTTTCCGATCAAGATTCGTCTCATCCATGTGGCTGCTGGCTAGGCGTACTCTACTCTTTTTGCTTCAACCTACCGGCTTAGATTTTCCGCACTAGTGTTGCTGAATTGTTGCTCCCTGGTTCTCAGATTCTGTTTACTTCTAACTTTTAGTAATCGATTTTTCTTAATTCATGCGAATATACCTTTCACCAGGATTGTCACTGAAGCGGATGATATAGTGTTTGTTCTCTAAGCCAACTCCGTCAAGTTAAGATGAACAGAATAGAGTCATGATACTAGCGCTGCTTGATACTAACCTATATCAAATTCGTATGTCCGCAACGGCACATCCATCTGGGGTCAAATGTCCTTGTATATTTGGCAACAGGGAATATGTGTTGCGATTACAAAGAAGGCATTAGATTTGGGCCCTTCATGTTCAGTGTCGCGTGCTATCGTCTTCGTTCTGGTTACCGCCAGACGATGTCTTTGTTATTTACATGTAGTAGTGTCGTCATGCAGCAGCCTGAAATAAACTTTAGCCTTCGACTGCTGGATGCATAGAGTGAATTCAGGACAAATTATCCTCTGGCTAAGAAAATCACAATACAGATTTTGTTCTGGCTACCTCGACATTCTCTTATTCAGCTGATGACCCTATTTGCACAAAAGCTCTAATATTGTAAGAGTCTACTTCATCTGAAGAATTTTACGTTTTCTATTCTGAATAGTTTCATCTAACTTTATTCAGCTGGAAGGCATCCCCTCGTAGCGGTACAGATGAAGACAGAAATCAAAGGGATAAATACATTCATGATGACAGAAACACGAGAAAAAAGCAAAAAGAAAAGGATAAAAAACACGAAATTGTAAGAGGCCGAAAGGTAAGATACGGAAAAAAAGTGTGCCTTTGGTGATCAGGAGGAAGCTAATGTTTGGAGAGCAGCAGCATGCATCTGTGGTAAAAGTTGTTATGTAGAAAGGCGGAAGCCAAGGTTAGAAAAAAGGCACTGGTGATTGTAGTTAAAATATCGATGAATAATGAGATCGCGCGTGCGCACGGCGGCCGGCGGACCAGTTCGGCGACCGGCTGGCTGAGCGGACCGGGAGGTGGTCGGTCGCCTAAGGACAGTGAAAGTGGCGGACGGGTGCTGGGTGTGGATCCGTAGCCATCTGATCTTGGCTCGGTGGTACGCATGGTCTACACATGGTAAATAAGAAACAGATAGCGCGTAGTCGAGTGCATGGAGGCAGGCGTGCAGAAGGTGGTGAGATGTCGTGGTATGTTTCAAGTGTATGTTGCGCACATACACGAATATGCACGCACACACACACACACACACACACACACACACACACACACACACACACACACACACACACACACACACACACACACACACACACACACACACACACACACATACATGCCTCTCTCACACACAAATGTATATGTATATATATATATATATGTATATATGTATATA
>NC_134789.1:28547155-28549655 GCF_046742065.1 Oratosquilla oratoria
AACAACAACAACAACAACAACAACAAAACAACAAAACAATAATAATAATAATAATAATAATAATAATAATAATAATAATAATAATAATAATAATAATAATAATAATAATTATTATTATAATTTGTATTATTATTATGATAATGACAATGATGTTAATGATAATAATGATAATAATATATTTGTCTCTTCCTACATCTATCCAACAGTTCGCCCTTCTGACTACTCTCATCATCCTTCTCTCTATAGCTTTATCTTTTTATATCTCTTTCTTTTTCTTTTTCACTTTCTCTGTCTTTGTCTATTTCTATTTCTCTCTCTCTTTCTCTCTCGCGCTATCTCTCCCAACACCACCCTCTCTCTCTCTCTATCTCCCTCTCCTCTCTTTCTTCCTTTCCCTCTCCCTCTCCTCCTTCACCCTCTTTCTCTCTCTCTCTTTCTATATCTCTCCATTTCTCTCGCCCTACTCCTGTTTATCTACGTCTATTGATCCACCTATGTACTTATCTATCCATCTATCTAACTGTATATCTATGTATATATATATCTATGTATATATATATATATATATATATATATATGTATATATATACATACATATATATATATATATAGCAGCCAAATTACCCACCCGTTGCTGGGAGTTCGTGAATAATCCCTAACCTAACTTTAACCCTTAACCCTAACCAAAATATGTTGAAATTTGTGTATGCTTTTAATACTTTTAATATGAATAATTTTTCTACGGCAAAAAGGAGTTTAAGGATGGAATTATGAGATGCTGTTGTTAAGGTTTTAGATACGGTTTAAGTGAATGACTGTCGAAGTGGCCAGTGGCCACATAGGAATAGAAAGTGAAACCTAAATGGAACTGGTTTAAAAAATTGGGTAGGCTTGGGTTGGAGTGTTTTAGTGAACCACCATATAAACTTCTACAACAGTTTGAGAAAAGTTCGGACTGTGCGGTAAGTAAATTTGTAATGAAAGCTTTTTGGGATGCGGAGAGGATGTGTTGTAAGAAGCAGAGGTCTTGCATACCAATTGGATGGAGGTGACTTGTGGTACTGAAAGGGTCTGATGAGAAAGTGAAATGTAGTCTCGGGACCTATGTTTGCATAAACACAGTAATCACATCAATAAAACGCACACACGAACTCAAAAGTAAATTCCCTGAATATATTTTGATCTTCAAACTATATATGAGATGACCGAGATAACTCCTTGAACCTCTTTAGACTCAGGTATTCTGAACAACCACTTAGCGTCATACAGATAAAAAACTTCAAATTCATATATATTATGGAAAGGGTTTGAAATTAAGAGGCTCTTCAAATTTATGGCATTAATCAGACAATCATATGGACCATTAACTTCAAAGTATTCATTAATGCTGATTAAATTTGTGTGACGTTCACCAGAACAAAACTCTTTACATGCTACTAATTCGCTGGAGTCTGGACTTCGGTCTGCATGGGATCTTGTTTTGTTGAGGTCACGTTTAGTCCTTCAGCTGAATCATATCGTCTTGCATTTGTCAAGACATTATTGATGACCGGCGCCAAGGTATTCCAGGGGTTAATGTCCAGTGATACGGTACACTCTCTTATGACCCATATTTTATTTATGAACGCAACTATGAATTTGTTCTCATATTCTTGACAGGAGGTGCCAAGATGAGAGGGAGGGAGGAGGGTGGAGGGGAGTGGAATATATAGGAAATGGAATGGGTGGGAGTGGTTTCTATGCCTTTTTCTTTTTGGCTATCCCCCCGTGTAGGGGGAAAAAGCCTTTGGTATATGTATGTATGTATTCTTGACAGCAGGAGTACACGGGTAAGTTAGGTAGAACACACAAAGCTTTTCAACCGCTCCAGTACAAAGTCCTGTCCTCAACTGAATATAATCACCTGGCATTAGCCAGAAGGAAATTTTGAAAGTGCGTCATTGCAGTGAAGGGGTAAAGCCAGGCTTGGTATTCTTATTTTGTGGTTTATCGAGCAGCGTCCTCTTGCTTTCCTGACAAATTGCGGTCGATTTGATACAGTTGCCGACCCACAATGCGTTTGGATAAAAATCTATCATGATTACTTCAGAAGGAGGGTTGGGATGTCTTGATTCGCCAGGGGCTATGCTGCGGATTTTAAAAATGTCTTCATGAGAAGGAATCCTATAGGATACACCCCTTTTTATATTGTTGAAAATAAACGAATTGATGACTCGAAGAAAATGCACTCGTTTCCAGGGTAAATCTAATTACCTAGATTAGTCTTTTGATTTAAACCTTTAGAGTTTTCTGATACTTTTAGGAACTAAGTTATTTTTTCATGTTTATATTTCAGGTATATATTATGATGAAGTTTGTTTTCCATTTGTTAGGCCGTGTCTTCTGAGTACTGTGAAATAACTACTTAGATTTACCAACGCCATATACAGATTTGCTAGATCGAGACTAAGGTGAATTTTCTAAGGTGATCTTATCGACCGACCCCCTCGAACTTACCCTG
>NC_134789.1:28557155-28562155 GCF_046742065.1 Oratosquilla oratoria
ATAATGTTACATAAATAAATAATTGTCCTTAGTTTAAGATAATCAACTCTTATGTTCATGATAATGCTGATGATACAAAATCTGATCAAGAATTAATAAGAATTCCAATTGAAGGGAGATCTAGTTATACGTGCTAATATCGAGAACACTTAGAGACTATACATAATCAAAGTTATAGACACGTAAATTAATACAATCAGTTAAGATGAACATTATCAGTACCAATAAACTTAAACTATAAACGCTCAGATGATACGTCAACAGTGGGTGGTCTGTGGGCACGAGTAGCACAGATGTATCACATGTACATACGCTAGCTACCGATGTCTTCAATGAGGACCCACGCTACACCTGAATGAATAAGAATCACCTGGCCTGAACTACATCAGTAAAGTATGCCATCATACTGACGGAGTTCATCAAGCTTTGATATAAACTCTCTGTCTTGAGGCTCACTCCTCAGGTAAATACAATCGTGTGACGTAAGACAACATAGGAAACTCATATCTGGCGCCACGCCTACGGTTCTGATAAAGGTCCAACCGCAGGCTCTCGCTCTTGCATGACTTCTTCTCTACAATGACACATTCTAAATACATTATCCTGGCGAATACAGACGGCAATTTTATTCATTTTAGGAAGCACCATCACAACAAGAGGGGAAAGCTCATGCTTTTAATGTTGTAGATAGATTTGAGTCCTTATAGTGAGTTTACTTAGAAGAGATCAGATTCTCCTCCATGCTCTCCCTCCTCCACTCTCTCCTTCTCCCTCTCCTACATCTCCTCCACCCCTCACCCCTTTCTTTCCACACTTTTTTTTCTCCTACTCTTCTACTACCATTTGCTCTTTCCTTTTTTACCTTATCCTTGGTCCCAATGAGTTTCCCTTCCCTTGCCTTCCACTTCCCCTCAACCCACCTTCCTTCATCTTTACCTCTGCCTTTCCTCCTCTGTGTAAATGGACGACCAAAGGCGCGACACCTTCTCCTCTTCTTCCTCTTTCACTTCACCCTCCTCCTCTTTTCCTAATTCTCCTCCTTTCCTACATCTCCTCCTGTTCCTACTTCTCCTCCTCTTCCTCCTTATCCTATTACTCCTCTCCTCTTCCTATTCTACCTCGTCCTCTTCCTCCTTTTATAATCCTCCTCCTTCTCTTCCTACTTTTTCACGCACGCTTCCTCCTCCTCCTCCTCTTTCTGTCCCTACTTTTCCTCCTCCTCCTCCTCCTCCTCCTCTTTTCACTCTTTCACTCCATCCTCTTCCACTTTTTCCTACTATTGGTTAACTTACGCTTCCTCCTCCTCCTCCCTTTTTCTTATTCCTTTCCTTTTTATTTTTGTTCCTCCTCTCCTACAACCTCCCTCGTCCCTCTCCTCTTCTGCCGTCCTTATCTTCCTCTTTCGTTTCCTTGTTTTCATTTTCTTTTTCTCCTTCTTCCTCCTCCACTCCTTTTCTTTTTTCTTCTGCTCCTCCTACTCACTTCCTCTTCTTCCTTCTTTTCTTCTTCCTCTTTTCTCCTTCCTTCCTTTCTTCTTTCTCCTTTTCTACTTCCTTTCCCTTTTCGTTTTGTTCTTTCTCCACCTCTCCTCTTTCTCTTCATTTTATTCCTTCTCTTGCTTCCCTTCCTCTTTCCTCTTATTCCTTCTCCCGTTTCTCCTCCTCCTCCCCCTCCTCCTCCTCTTCCTCCTCCTGCAGCGCCTCCGGCTGGGTACGGGAACTCCCTCGTCTTCCCCCTCACGCTCGTGAAACTTTCTTTCCCGACCTCTCCCCTTTATGGAGAGGAGGACGACGAGGAGGACGCGCCACTGCCGCCGGCCACCACGTCACAAGGGTCTTCCCGGCTGCCGGATACCGGGTCCACAGTCTCAACCCATTCATTCGGGCTCTCTCTCCTCGCCTGGATAAAACCGTCGGACGGTAACAAGAAGATTACTTGTAGAGAGGTCTGTGTGAAACTGTCTAGCGTTAAGAGGGTTGCCTCTGCTTGGGGGAGCATCTGGCGTTATCTACAACATAACATAGGAAGAAGTATGCTTATTGCTCCGGACTTCCTCAGAAGTGGACAAAAAAAGTCTGATAGCAGCTAAAATAGAGAGGATGTGCCACCTACTGTGGAAAGTGTTCACTGAGAAAGGCCATAACCCCTCTACTACCGACGGGGTGCCACGAAGGTGAACAAGATAGTTTGGCTGCAACTAGAACAGTTATTGAAAGCCCCCAAAGCACATTTCATAGAGGAATCTTCCTCATATAAAGTGGGGGTAGCGCTGCTGTGCCACTGGATCTTTCCTTCCCGCGGTATTCTCTGTCTGTAGTCCGTGGGTTCATCCTCGTTGTGCCTTGGCATGGATCGAAAGGTAGAAGGAGAAGCTCATCTGCGGCCGAGGCCATTACCTTAGCCCTATATACTAGGATAGCCAAGGCTCGTGAGAGTCACTAATGGCCACCAGGAGTTAAACCGGAGACTTGGTACTATGGAGGCTGTGGCAGGGGACCACAACTTCTATACCGATAATCAGATAACTTTCACATGACTATATATTCTCAACATGATCATTTTTCTCTCTATAAGGCCGGCCACATGTCTCTGAGTATTCCTAGCACATATCCACAAGTCTTTAACATTATCATCTATCTTCTTTAATGGTTATCTTTTCCACATGACCACGGTGCCTTTAGCACACGATCGCTGCTTCTTCGCATGACCATACATGTATTCTATGAGATAACTTTGATCACACATCCTCCGCATAGCTGTGTCTTCCTTATTCCTATGACATTCTTGACACATAACCTCACCGCCTTGAGCGTCCTCTTATTGGTTACGCATCTCCAAACTGACCATATATCACCAGGACGATCATGTTTCTTTAACATTATTGTACTTCTTTCCACAGGGTCATATCTTTTCTCGTCTTCCGTACTCTTCTTCTAAATTGTTCTCCTCCTCTTCATAATTCCGCCCCTATCTCTTCCTCATCCTCTCCTCTTTCTCCCGCTCTTCTCTCATCTTCCCTCTCCCCTCTCCTCCTCATAACTATACAACCTTCAGCATATTCACCCATCTTCAACGTGATCATATATCCTCATTATGAGTACATAACAAGGTTACTCTTATTTTCGTCGCATATCCTCCTCATGGACATGCGTTTTCCCCATGATCATAATATTTTCACAACAAAACGAGACCATCTGAGATATAACCCCTCCACTTAACCTCGCTTTCTCATGACCACATTTTCCTTTCCGTAATTCTTTACTCTTTCTGAAATTGCCGTACTTTCGGGGTAGTAGGGGACGGGGGTTAGTTTCTACAGTCATTTTTTCGAGCCTCAGGGAAGGGGTTCGCATGCTTGAGACTTCCAGTCATTCCTAATGTTCCCCGGAGTAGTTAGTCTTGCTTTCGATCGTCAGTAATCAAACCTAAACTTCCCGAAGTCACGTGGTCAGTTCTTATGGAATCTGTGTGAACGTACCCCCCAAGAATTGCTGTTGAATGCTAGTAATATATTCTTTAGGCTCTTAATATTCTTTGAAGTTGGGTTTTCTTTCTGTTGAATAAAATCGGCAACGATTATCCACAAAAATTCCTAGGATATGTTTATTCGGGGTCTACGGGTCAATGAATTACCCGAAACCTTCACTGGAACATTCATTGCCGTTCAGACTTATTACCTCCGACAAGGAGGTTATGTTTCCGGTCGTGTTCGTCTGTTTGTTTGGATGTTGGTTTGCTTTTTAAAGACTTCATGAAAAATGTTAAGTATAGATCTTTATAAAATACCATTAGATTTTGGTAGTGACCCGGATCTGGGAATCTTATATGAAATCAAATGAACATTCTTGGCGGAGGTTTGCGCTCTGGATTGAAATATTCTCGAGACTTCCAGTTCATTGCTGATCCCTCCATCCCGATGTCTGCTTTTAGATATTTTGTTGTTTCAAAATCTGAAGAATACCTCACCAAGATGAAAGGATGAAGGGACATTCGACCCCCCCCCCCGTACTCCTCTTCCCTCCCCCCCCCCGCACTACCGGGATGGGGGATGGGGGGGCTAGTGGTGGAGTGGGGAGAGGGGGAGGAGGGCTCACAGAGATGAAGATGATAGGTAGTCTCAGCCAGGATAAAAGTAAAAGTGTTATCCTGTACGGAAGGGAGTAAGGCTGTAACCTCCTCCTCCTCCTCCTCCTCTCTTTACCGAGGGTGGAGGGTGAGCACGAGGATGAATGAACTACCGTGGCAGCAGCAGCAGCAGCAGCAGCAGCACCCAGAATACTAAAGGAAAAATGACACCCGGTACAGAAAGTGTTAAGGTGCCAAGTCGATATCTTTTCTTCAGTATCTGCGGCCAGCCACGTTATGGACCAATTGGTCTACTAGTTTGTATTCCATTATGATACGCGTCATACAGAGGGAAGGCTCAGCAACGCGGTCAGACCAACAGACGGTCTCCGATTCGTCGGGTTCTCACTGCACTGGGCGAAGACTGATCGAAGAAAGTCTTCTGCGTAGTGGGGTCAGTACACCTCATCCGAAGTCAGGCGAATAAAGTTGTCCAGTATTAGACAAAATCAGAATATATGTATATATATATTTATATATGTATGTATATATATATATATATATATATATATATATATATATATATATATATATATATATGTTGTCGGAAAAATTTCAAACACTGGACTCAGAGTAACAGAATTTACTACCGACGTTTCGAACCCTGTCCGGGGTTCGTCTTCAGGGTTATACATTGTCAGCAAAAGGAATCAGTTAAATAGTGTACCGGTGTTCCCTGGGACAGGTCCCACCAGATAGAACAGAGTTGCAATTTTAACAGAATTTCACACTAGTAAAACTCCCCGACATGGAGAAAGGATTACAAAATTATATATAAGAGGCAAGAACATGCTGGTACCAAAATCCAAAAAGCTAATGATGACAGAATCTCACATCGGACAAAATCCCCTTTCCTAAGCCGCCGGCCATCACTC
>NC_134789.1:28564655-28584655 GCF_046742065.1 Oratosquilla oratoria
AAGAAGAAACCAAAGAAGAAAACGAAGAAGAATAAGACGAAGAAGAAGACAAAAAAGAAGAAAACGAAGAAGAAAACGAAGAAGAAAATGAAAAAGAAGAAAACGAAGGAGAAAAACAAGAAAAAAACGAAGAAGAAAACAAAGAAGAAAACAAAGAATAAAACGAAGAAGAAAACGAAGAAAACGAAGAAGAAAACGAAGAAGAAAACGAAGAAGAAAACGAAGAAGAAAACGAAGAAGAAAACGAAGAAGAAAACGAAGAAGAAGAAGAAGAAGAAGAAGAAGAAGAAGAAGAAGAAGAAGAAGAAGAAGAAGAAGAAGAAGAAGAAGAAGAAGAAGAAGAAGAAGAAGAAGAAGAAGAAGAAGAAGAAGAAGAAGAAGAAGAAGAAGAAGAAGAAGAAGAAAACAAAGAAGAAAACGAAGAAAAAACGAAGAAAACAAAGAAAAAGAAGAATAAAACGAAGAAGAAAATGAACAGGAAAACAAAGAAGAAAAAAGAAAACAAAAGAAAAAGAAGAAAACAACGAAGAAAACAAAGAAAACAAAATAAAATAAAAGGGAGAACAAAGAAGAAAACAAAGAAGAAAACGAAAAGGAAGAAAAAGAAAAAACGAAGAAAACGAAGAGAAGAAAACGAAGAAGAAAACGTAGAAGAAAACAAAGAACACGAAGAAGCAAACGAAGAAGAAAACGAAGAAAATGGAGAAGAAAACAAAGAACACAAAGAAGCAAACGAAGAAAACGAAGAAAAAATGAAGAAAACAAAGAAAAAAAGAAAACAAAGAAGAAAACGAAGAAGAAAACGAAAAAGAAAATGAAGAAAAAGAAAATGAAGAAAAAGAAAAAAAAGAAAACGAAGAAGAAAACGAAAAAGAAGAAGAAAACGAAAAAGAAGAAAACGAAAAAGAAGAACGAAACGGAAAAGAACAAAACGAACGAGTAAAACGAACGAGATGAATAAAACGAACAAGAAGAACAGAACGAAAAAGAAGAAGAAGAACAGAACGAAGAAGAAGAAGAAGAACAGAACGAAGAAGAAGAAGAACAGAACGAAGAAGAAGAAGAAGAAGAACAGAACGAAGAAGAAGAAGAAGAACAGAACGAAGAAGAAGAAGAAGAAGAACAGAACGAAGAAGAAGAAGAAGAAGAACAGAACGAAGAAGAAGAAGAAGAAGAACAGAACGAAGAAGAAGAACAGAACGAAGAAGAAGAAGAAGAAGGACAGAACGAAGAAGAAGAAGAAGAAGAAGAAGAAGAAGAAGAAGAAGAACAGAACGAAGAAGAAGAAGAAGAAGAACAGAACGAAGAAGAAGAAGAAGAACAGAACGAAGAAGAAGAAGAAGAAGAACAGAACGAAGAAGAAGAAGAAGAACAGAACGAAGAAGAAGAAGAAGAAGGACAGAACGAAGAAGAAGAAGAAGAAGAAGAAGAAGAAGAAGAAGAAGAAGAAGAAGAAGAAGAAGAAGAAGAAGAAGAAGAAGAAGAAGAAGAAAGAAGAAGAAGGAGAAGAAGAAGAAGAAGAAAGAAGAAGAAGGAGAAGAAGAAGAAGAAGAAGAAGAAGAAGAAGAAGAAGAAGAAGAAGAAGAAGAAGAAGAAGAAGAGGAAGAAGAAGAAGAAGAAGAAGAAGGACAGAACGAAGAAGAAGGACAGAACGAAGAAGAAGAAGAAGAAAAAACGAAGAAGAAGAAGAAGAAGAAGAAGAAGAAGAAGAAGAAGAAGAAGAAGAAGAAGAAGAAGAAGAAGAAGAAGAAGAAGAAGAAGAAGAAGAAGAAGAAGAAGAAGAAGAAGAAGAAGAAGAAGAAGAAGAAGAAGAAGAAGAAGAAGAAGAAGAAGAAGAAGAAGGACAGAACGAAGAAGAAGGACAGAACGAAGAAGAAGAAGAAGAAGAAGAAGAAGAAGAAGAAGAAGAAGAAGAAGAAGAAGAAGAAGAAGAAGAAGAAGAAGAAGAAGAAGAAGAAGAAGAAGAAGAAGAAGAAGAAGAAGAAGAAGAAGAAGAAGAAGAAGAAGAAGAAGAAGAAGAAGAAGAAGAAGAAGAAGAAAACGAAGAAGAAATGAAAAAGTGGACAAGAAAAAAAAGTGGAGAAGAAGAGAAAGAAGAAGAAGATGATGGTGATGATGAGGATGGAGATGATGGTGATAAAGGAAAAAAATAATGGTGAGGATGAAGAAGAAAAAAGAGAAGAGGAGGGGGAGGAGGAGGTTGTTTGTGAGTGTGAACAGATTTAGAACTAATAGGACGAGGATCAAGGGGTAAAGTGCTGTAGTTGTTTTATGAGAAGTAGGCTACGGAAGGGGAAAAGAGGAGGAAGAGGAGGAGGAGGAGGAGGAAAATACGTAGAAAAAAGTGACAGAGGAGACGTTGATCAAAGGAAAAGGTAGGAGTAAGGAAAAAAAAAAAGGAGGTGACAGTGGGGGCAGCGATAAACTCAGTGATTGTGACAGCATGTTTGAGTTAGTGGTGACGATTGTAGTGGTGTAGTGGTGCTAACGTGTAATGCTGGTGGTGATGTTGGTATTGCTGGGTGGCAACTATGGATAAAGAAAATGATGGAGCAAATGGATATATTACAAAACATTAAAGATAAAAAGAAAAATAAGACAAATAAGAACCTTATTACGTGGAAGCGTGTATGTACTTGATAATGATGAGATTGGAGGAGGAGAAAGAGAAAGAGGAGGAAAAAAAGTGAAGGAAGAAAGGGAGTAGGAGAAAGAAGAGAAAAGAAAAAGAAATATGAAAAGCTGAAGAGAAACAGGAAGAAATATACAGACATTAAACTACGACGACAACGTCAAGAAACAAGCAGCATCCACCTGCAGGATAAGTCCTATGATTCCGTAGCAAGATGACATGCAAGCGTCACCCACGGCCTTAGAGGTCCAGCTGCAACTATCTCACAAGAAGAGGTTCCTTCTTCACTTCCTGCCCAGCTGAAGAAGGCCTTTGTGTCACTGTGTGGCAGGTTGAAAGGACGCCATTCTATTTGCATTAAGTTCTTATAATCTCTCGCTTTGGCACGTATATACAGAAAACAAGCATATACACCTATATATAAACACCTACCCCAACATCAACTACACGACAACGTGGGACTACACGACGACGTGAGACTGCACGACGATATGGAATTGCATGACGACATGGGACTACACGACGCCGTGGGACTATAGGACGACATGGGACTGCACGACGACGCAGAGCTACAGAACGACGTGAAACTGCACGACGACGTGGAACTGCATGGCGACATGGGACAACGCGACGCCGTGGGACTATAGGACGACATGGGATGGCACGACGACGTGGGAGTACACGACGACGTGGAACTGCATGGCGACGTCGGACTACGCGACGCCGTGAGACTATAGGATGACATGGGACTGCACGACGACGTGGAACTGCATGACGACGTGGAACTACACGACGACGTGGGACTACACGACGCCGTGGGACTATAGGACTACGTGGGAATATACGACGACGCGGGACTTGTGGGACTACACAACGACGACGTGGGACTCAAGAACCGTACTACGCCATGGGACTATAGTATCTATACACAGCCGTGGGGCTACACGATGCCACGGGAGGATTATGGAACGCCCTTGGACTACATGAAGCCGTTGAACCACACAACACACTGAGATTTAGGAACCACACTATTCCGTGGGATTATACGACGTCAGATCACTGCATAAGGCATTGGCATTCAAGAATCACACATCACACAACGCCATGGGACTACAAGATGTCCTAAGACTACACGATCATCGGAGCAGTATGGCGCCATGGGACTACAAAATGCCTGAGACTACACGATGATCGGAACAGTATGGCGCCATGGAACTCAAAAACCAAACGACGCTGTAGGACTATGAGTACATGACACCACGGGGCTACACTACATCGTGGGACTGCGCAACGCGCGCCACTGCGTGTGTGGGCGTGTGTGTGGACGTGTATATATATATATATATATATATATATATATATATATATATATATATATATATATATGTATATATATATATATATGTGTGTGTGCGCGTGTGTGCGTGCATATATTATGTATATATATATATATATATATATATATGTGCGTGTGTGCGTGCATATTATATATATATATATATATATATATATATATATATATATATATATAAAAGGAGTGGTTGTGTATGTATATCAATATATCTCATTCCTGCGGCCAAGTATGACACTTCATTAGCGCCTCTGTCCTTTTTGGCAATATCAGCCCATAATAGAGTGCTGTTTTAGGTTCATGTAATTAGGTAGAAAGTCTGATTTAGCTGAATCTAGAGTATTCATTTGGCACACTGGGACACAGACACACACACGCACATACGCGCGAGCAAACACAAACACACACACACACACACACACACACACACACACACACACACACACACACACACACACACACACACACACACACACACACACACACACACACACACACACACTTTCAACGAACGGACGGCTTGAAGAACGTTCTGAAGAAAAGTGCAGATTGTGGATCCCAACGCAAAGAGAAGTGCCTTTTTGTATTTGCAGGGTGGGGGGAAATTGCTCGTGGGGTAGTGGGAAAGTAAGGAAAGAGGAGAGGGGGAGGGATTGCTGGGGAAATGGAAGGTAATGAGGAGGTGGAGGAATTGGCCCTGACGGGCCGCCGAAAGGTAGACAAACGACCGCAAGACGAGCTGGATGATGACGACATGTCTAATAGGAATGTGAAGATTAGAGGTATAGATAGGAGCAATATAGTAGAAAGTGATGAGAATATTTTCAAGGGATTTAAAGAGGGTGGGGGGGACACAACCCCCCCCCCCCCCCCGACTGACAAGACTAGAAGAGAAGGTCGATAAGATGAACGAGGACTTGGAGCGTAGGTTCGGTAATGTTGACAGTATAATACGAAGAATTGAAAAATTGGAAGAACTAGAGAGGGCGAACAAAAACTTAACTAAGGAAATTGAAGAATTAAAACAACAGTTAAAAGAAGTAAAAGATGAGAATAAAGTCTTAAAGGAGAATAATATGGAGAACAAGGAGGGTTGGAAAAAAATTCAAGAAAATAGCAAGGTTGCATTCCCTGACATAATCAGACAGCAAATGAATGAACAAACTGAAAACTCAGTTATTAAAGTGATGAGACAGAAGGAGAATATAGTAAGAGACTTAGCAGACAAAAAGAAATGTATAATTATATTAGGAATGGAAGAGAAACACAACACAGATAGAACCACAAGAATCAAAGAGGAAAATGAAAAAGTAAGCCAATTACTAGAATCAGTTCAGGAAGATGAACCAGAAATTATGAAACAAATCGAAGAGAAATTTAGACTCGGAAAGTATAGCACAGACAAGACCAGACCAATTAAGATTAAATTCAAGTCACAAACAACGGCAGAGAATATCTTATCCAAAACAGGGAAACTAGCAACAAGTGAACAATACAAAAAGATATGGATAAAAAGAGAAATGAATAAAGAGGAAAGAGAGGAAGAAAAGCAAAAAAGACTGGAAGCTAAGGCAAAAAACGAGAACAGAACGGAGTCAGAGAAAGAGAGATTCTATTGGAGAGTAGTGAACATGAAACTAAGGAAGTTCGACATACAAAAGAAAAACATAAGGGAAACAGAGAACACAATGGAAGTGGCAGAAAACTAAGAGTGTCTTACACAAATATAGATGGATTAATAACAGGATTGAATGAGCTGAATGATTATTTGAAATAAAAAGAACCAGACATAATGGGAATTGTAGAAACAAAATTAAAAGGCCCACTACCACCCAACAGTGTAGGACATGATGCATACAATTATTGGATTAGAAACAGAGAGAAAAAGCAAGGGGGTGGAGTTATGTTCCTGACAAAGAAGGATATAAACGTGAAAGGTGTCATATATGGAAAGAATACAGTAGAGATGATTATGATAGAAGTGGAAGACAGAGATAAGAAGAGCAGAAAATTTGTGATAAATTATGTGCCTCCAAAAACAGCCTCATGGGAGGAGAGTGAACATAAAAGTATGTTAGAGGACACAAAGATAACATTAAATAAAATAATGGAAGATGGAGGAAGAATAGTTATGATGGGCGACTTTAATTGCAAAGAAATCTGCTGGGAAGAAATGACAGTAAAGGGTGGAGATGACTCATGGGGAAACGCTCTACTTGAGATGATTATTGACCACACAATGACACAATGGATACAGGAGAACACTAGGTATAGAAATGAAGAAGAACCATCGAGACTAGACTTATTAATTACATCTGAACCTAGAATAGTGGACAAGATTGAATATAAAACACCAATAGGTAAAAGTGACCACATATTGATTGAACTGGAACTTAATGAAGAAAAATATATCAAAAGAAATGAACAATATAGAAAAAGAAGAATGATGTATGAAAAAACAAACTTTGATAAAATAAGAGAATTCTTTCAACAAGAAAACTGGGAAGAAATATACAAAGAAGAAACATCAGTGGAAAAGAAATGGAATATTTTGACAAAAATTTACAAAAAAGGAGTGGAAAAGTATGTCCCAAGACAAAAACAAGAAAAAGAATATGTAAAATGCTGGTACAACAAAAGTTGTAGGGAGTTAAAAGACAAAAGAGACAAAGCCTGGACCAAATGAAAAAAGACAGAAAACCTGAAAAATGGAAAATATATACCAGTTATAGAAATGAATATGTACAAACATGCAGAGAGGAAAAGAGAAAATATGAAAAAGACGTCATAGAAAAATGTAAAGATCAACCAAAACTATTCTACAGATTTGTAAACAATAAACTGAAAAACAAACAGGACTTGGAGAAATTAAGACAAGGGGGAGTTGAATACACTGAGGAAATGGAAATGGCGGAAATTATGAACAAACATTTTAAATCAGTGTTTACAAGGGAGAACATACAACCTGAAGAGATTGAATGGAAAGAGAAAGTCCCCCCTATAGAAAAAATAGAAGTATCAAAGAATGAAATATTGATACAATTGAGTAATCTTGATGTCAGAAAATCACATGGACCAGATGAAATAGCAAACTGGATTCTGAAAGAATGCAGGAATGAACTGGCAGACAAAATACATAGCATAATAAGCAGTTCCTTGAAAGAAGGAAAAGTTCCAGAAGATTGGAAAAAAGCAAATATAGTACCTACATATAAAGGAGGAAATAAAGAAGAACCTACCAACTATAGACCAGTCTCTCTAACAAGTACAATAGCAAAAATTTGTGAAAGAATTATCAAAAATAGATGGGTAAAATACTTGAAAAAAAACAACGTACTAAATCCAAGGCAATTTGGATTCAGACAAGGACGATCATGCGTCACCAATTTAATATGCTTCTATTCAAGGCTAATAGATATAATACAAGAAAGAGATGGATGGGCTGATTGTGCATTTCTAGACCTAAAAAAAGCTTTTGACAAAGTACCACATAAGAAGTTGCTTAAGAAACTAGAATCTGAAGGAGGAATACAAGGTAAATTACTAAATTGGATGGAAGACTTTTTGCAAGAAAGAAAAATGAGAGTAGTGATAAGAAACCAGCACTCAAAATGGAATGAAGTAATAAGCGGTGTCCCACAGGGAACAGTCCTGGCCCCAATAATGTTTGCTATATATATTAATGATATGGATGAAGGAATTGAAAGCTATATGAGCTTCTTTGCAGACGATGCAAAACTACTGAAAAGAGTGAAAACTGAAGAAGATTGTGAATCACTACAGAGAGATCTAAATAAAGTACAGGAATGGAGTAAGAAGTGGGAGATGGAGTTCAATACAAAAAAGTGCAGTATAATGGAATTTGGAAAAAGTAAAAACAGAATAACAGGATCATATAATTTGGGAGAAGAGGGAATAAAAAAAGTAGAAAATGAAAAGGACCTGGGAGTCATTGTTATGAATAATATGTCACCTGAAAAACATATAAATAAGATTTTTGGAGAAACTTATAATCTAATAAGAACAATCAAAGTGGCATTTACATACCTGGATGAAGAAATGGTGAGGAAAATCCTAATCACCCTGATAAGACCAAGATTAGAATATGCAGCAACAATATGGTCACCAAGTACAAAAAAATGTATAAAAAAACTTGAAAGAATACAAAGAGCAATTACAAAACTGGCACCAACACTCTCAAAACTATCATATGAAGAGAGACTACAAAAACTTGAACTACAGACACTAGAGCAAAGAAGAGAGAGAGGAGATTTGATAGCTATTTACAGAATCATGAAAGGCATAGAAATTACTGATAGAGAGAATCTGATAAAATGGGATGACAGAAATACAAGAGGACACGGAAAGAAAATAAAAAAAGACAGCTATAGAAGAGATTTGAAAAAGAACAGCTTTCCACACAGAGTAATAGACAGTTGGAACAAGTTAGATGAGAAAGTGGTGTGTGCAAAAACAATACATGAATTTAAAAATTGTTTAGATAAAATGAGAAATGAAGACGGGACCCCACGAGCATAGCTCCCCTTCCCGTAATATACAACTAGGTAAATACAACTAGGTAAATACACACACACACACACACACATACACACACACACACACACACACACACACACACACACACACACACACACACACACACACACACACACACACACACACACACTACAAAACACAAAACTTTTTCTTCTTCCACCATCGTTTCTATTTAGTCTTTGGCTTCTTTAAAAGTTTCTTTGCACCTTCATCTTCAGTTGCATTTTTCCTAATCCAAATATTTTAAAACTTTTCTCCTCGTGCTATCTTCCAAAACTTTTTTTCCATTTAAAGTTTATTTTCACTGGACGTGAGCCATATCTCGCGTGTGTATGTGTATGTTTGTGTATTAGCTTCACCACACTATCACTTCGTTATATGAACAATATAGCAATTATCTTACATCGAGTCCACCGTGTCTTGTATGAGTGCATTGCGGAGCGGTCAGTTCCGCTGTGAACATGCGCATACTGCATATGTGTCACTTATAAGTCTGAAAGTTGCCCGGCGATCAGAAACTGGATCCGTGTGCGAACTTGGCAGAAAACGAGAAAGTGACTAATTGAAGGAGTCCTTCAACTTGGGATATGATTAGTGATTTTTTTTCTGATGAGTGACAGCGATTTCGTCGGTGAGGGGCGGTACCTAGCCTACTGTAGATTAAGGCGCGTTGAGGACGGTCTACATCTCAGCAGCATTCGACTTTTTGTTCTGGCTTCCGCCAGACTATTTCATTCAACTGTAAGTGACTACATGTGATAGATGATCTTATGTAGTTGAGGCATGACAGGTAAAATTTAGTAGTGAAGTCATTAATTTGCAGCCACCCATCGGGGTGGAGGAGGAGAAAGAGGAAGAGGAGGAGGAGGAGGAGGAGGGGGAGGAGGAGGAGAAACAGGAGACAGGAGAAAGAAGAGGAGAACAAAGAAAAGAAGAAAAGGAGGAGTAACACAACGAGAAGGCGGGCAGGAGGAGCGGAAGAACATGGAGGAGGGGCAGCAGAAGAAGGAAGACGAAAAGGAGGAAGAGGAGGAGCAGAAGCAGGAGCAAGAAGAGGAGGAGAAGGAAGAGGAGAAGAGGGAAGAGGAGGAGAGGGAAGAGGAGGAGGAGGAGGAGGAGGATAAAGAGGAGTAGGAGTAGTAGGATAAGGAGGAAGAGGAGGAGGAGGAGGAGGAGGAGTAGGAGTAGTGGGATAAGGAGGAGGAGCAAGAGGAGGAGGGGAGGGGAGGGGGGAGGGGGAGGAGGAGGAGAGGAGGGGGAGGGGGAGGAGGAGGAGGGAAGGGGATGGGGAGGAGGGGAGGAGGAGGAGGGAAGGGGAAGGGGAGGAGGAGGAGGAGGAGGAGGGGATGGAGGAGGAGGAGGGGAAGGTGGAGGAGGAGGGGAAGGTGGAGGAGGGGAAGGTGGAGGAGAGGGAGAGGGAGGGGGAGAGGGTTGGGGAGGAGGAGGGGAGGGAGAGGAGGAGGAGGAGGAGGGGATGGAGGAGGAGGGGAAGGTAGAGGAGAGGGAGAGGGAGAGGGAGAGGGAGGGGGAGAGGGTTGGGGAGGAGGAGGGGAGGGGGAAGAGAAAGAGGAGAAAAAGGAGGAACAGGAACAGCAGGAGGAATACGTGTTGGAAGAAGGGGAGCAGAAGGAAGGGGAGAAGGAGGAGGAGATGGAAGAGTAGGAAAATAAAGTCAAGAGATGGAGGGGGGTGGGAGGAATCCGAGGAGGAAGACTGGAAGAGAAGAGAACGAGAAGGGAGAAAAAATACAGGAGAAGGAATAGGATGTGGTGGAGGTGGAGATTCTCCAACCACGGAAGAGATAAAAGAGGAGACGTGGAAAAAATGACCGTTGTGGAGGTACGTTAACCCTTCCACTTGAGTGGTGGTGGAAGAGTGTTTAGATGAATTGAATCCTCCCTGGCTGCAAAAAAAAAATGAACAGTAGATTATGCCGGTATCCAGAACGGGCCAAGATGATGTGGATTAAATCCTGTTCATGGATACTCACAAGGGAGATGCCGAGGAATGTAAATGGAAGTTTAATATGTAGAGGTTTGAGGACTGAATTGAGAGTTACAGGGGGGTCGGTGGTAAAGATGAAAAGGGAGAAAGAAGCATTATAACTGGAGGAGAGACAGAGAAGAAATAGAAATGTAAAAGGTGAATACAAGTGTAATGGAGAGGTGAGGAAGTAGATTTGAAATGTCAAGATTAAATGGAAGAAATGGAGAGGACGGGCGACTGGAGGGACGCGCTAATGCTAAGCCTCATAAATGAAACAGAGATAGAGATAGATACAGATAGATAGATAGATAAGATAGATAGATAGATAGATAGATTTAGACATATATAGGTCTATGTAGATAAGTAGATAGACAGATAGATAGATAGATAGATAGATAGATAGAGAGAGAGAGGGGGGGAGAGTGGGGGGAGGTGGTATCAGAATGCAGAAGGTGTAGGATGGTGAGGAGGGAGGAAGGAGAAATAAAAGAGTGTGGGGGCAAGATTAAAGATTATAATGCAGAGGAGGAGGAGGAGGAGGAAGATAAATAGGAGAAAGATGTAAAAACGCACGAGATGAAAAACAAAGAGAAAGATAGGAGGATAAAGAATAGTAAAAGGAAGATGATGGAAAAAAGAGAGAGGACGAAGAGGAAAGAAGGAGAAGACGAATGAGGAGGCCAAAGAAGGGGAGGGGAGGGGAGGGGAGGGGAGGGGAGGGTCAAGGAAAGAGAACTAGAGGGGGACGAAGAAGAGGACGAAGAAGTAGGCAGAGAAAGGAAGGAGGAGTGGTCAGAGGTGGAGAGTAGGAAGGGGGCAAAAGAAGGAAAATGGAGGAGAAAGAAGTCGAGGAACTCAAAGATAAGATCGGGGGAAGGGTGCCTGACTTGTCCATTTATCTGGCACTTCGGATTTTACGGTTATTTTTTTCTGGTTATCACCAGGAAGTCTTATTTATTCATGGGATGCACCTCATTCCAGTTAAAGGTGTCTTTAGTCTAATAATTGAATAAAATCGTCTGGTTAACTAAGGTTCCCTTATTTTTCTTATGTCAGAGCCTGGCCCTGCCCTCATCTGAAAAATAATCTGGCATTAGTCAGAATAAAGCTAAAAGAGTTCGCCATCGTAATAAAGGAGACAAAAATGGTGGGAAGGAGGCGGGTGGCGAGTCACAGGGTAGGTATATGAATGTAAACAAGCTAACGGAAGGAGAGGAGGAAGACTTAGAAAACGGTGAAGACGAGGCGCAGAAGGAAGAGCAGCAGGAGAATTTGGGAGAGGAAAAGATGAGAGAGGGGACAGGGAAGGGGAGGAGGAAAAAGAGCAATAATGGGCAGGGAAGAGAAAGGTGGATAGGGAGAAGGGGAAGAGATGAGAAAGTGGACGTAGAAAGAGTGTTATATTAGTACTAAAATGAAGATGCTGCTGCTGCTGCTTAGGTTGGGGTTGAAGATGCGCGCCTTCGTGGGAGGAAGTGGTGGAGTAAAACTTGGACGAGGATCGGGGAAAAGAAAGGAAGGGAAGAAAGAAATGTGAGCAGAAGAGGAGGGAGAAGCATGAAGAAAGGTAGGGTTGATGACATTAGGGAAAGGAATAAAGATGAATAAAAGATGAATGAGATGAAGAACACATTGGTACGGGAAAATGGGGGTGAGTGAAGGTGGAAGGGGAGGAATTAAAGAAAAAGTAAGGAAGGGAATGTAGAGTGAGAGGAGGGAAACGGAAGTGATTAACATTAAGAAAACGAAGGACCAAAAATTAAGGATGAGGAAGATGAAGAGTGCAAAAGGCTCGGAGATGAGGCTCGTAGATGTAGGTAGACAAATGAGGTTGATAGAGGGGTAGGTGGCGAAGATTTAATTTTTATGAGTTTGGTGTTTGTTCGTAGGCGAAGGAAGTTGCACAAGCTCGTTCTGTCTAATGTTTACAAACAGTCGTCGGGTACCCAATTTCATTGTTGTGTAATGTTCATTTTTATGCTGATATAACAATATGTTAACTATGTCAGTGTGCAGTGGTGAATTCGAGATTTCTTGAGCAAGCAATATTGCATGCGGGGTTGTAACAGCTGTTCTGATTGGAGAAAGGGTGGAGGGAGGAGAAAATTCAATTGGTTCACGATTGTAAGATCACATCCTAAGGGGAGGCTCTTAAATCTAAAATTAAAGATTATTGGACTAAAGAAAGCATGACGTCACTGCAGAACTGACGTACTGCCCAAATTGAGGTTTCTTGACGGGAGTCCCTTGGTGTAACTTAAAGAAACAAGTGTAGTAATATTCAGGAAGAAAGGCAAGAAAAATTAAGCTCCGTTTAATTCCCCCCGTCCTATACATAAGATAATACTAAATGGAACTTAACTAAGTCGGATAATCAGAAGCACAGGGGCTTCCTGCTAAAATTGTGACTGACTATTATACGTAACAAAGACAGGGGTGAATGGAAAATATAAAGTGAAAGAGTTACAATAAGAAAGTAAAAACACGAAAGACAGGTACGATGGGAAGGAAGGGAATGAAAGGACAAGTGAGAAAGTGAAGAAGAAAGATGAAAGGAAGGGAAAAGGGAATTGTAGTTAATGAATGGAATAAACTTCCTGCAGAGGCAGTGCAATGCAGTTCAGTTCGAAGCTTTAAGAATCATTTAGATAAACACCTAAGCAAGATGCTGTAGTGATTATCATTTATTTTATATCATTTGTTTTTTGTTTTGTTATAATTTGTCTGTTTGATTCTCATTAATTAATTATTAGTTATATGTCAATTTATCATTATTTACTATTTATCTGTTTGTTTATTATTTAACTATACCTATGCATTTATTTATGTATTTCATTTGTTATTTACATTATTATAGTTTTTATTTATTCATTTATTATCATTTTGATTTTTTTCCCATCCGACCTAAATATGGACCAAAAGGTCTCCTGTCGGTATGCTCCGCCTTTGTAATCCTTTGAGTGGAAGGGAAAGGGAAAGGGGAAGGAGGAAAACAAAAATGAAAGTGGCACGGAGGAGGAGGAAGCATGGAGGGAGGACAGGGTCAACTGAGGATAAGCTTGATTGTAGATTAGTGGCAATTGATAGACTTGGGGAAAAGGAAGGAGAGGAAAAACGGAAAATGAAAATGTAAGGATGGGTAAAAAGGAAGAAGAAAAGAAGGAGCGGGGTAGTGGAGAATGGGGAGATTTCTGTATGAAAGACGAGAGAACAAGAAAAAGTGGAAATTAGCTGTCGTTAATTACCAGATCAGACTCTTCATATAGTAACCACGTTGGAGGGTTTTGATAATAAAAAAAGCCCCTTTGAAGATGGGTATTACAAAATTTCTAAATTATATAACGGGGTTGAAGGGTTTAGGCAAAAAAAAAAAAAAAAAAAAAAAAGAGAAGGAGGGCTAAAGAAATGAGTGGGAAGGTGAAGGGAAGAGAGGATGACCACAGGGGAACAAGAACAAAGATGAAGGACGGAGTTACATGGACAAACGAACATCAACAGACCTATCGGTCCTTACACGGTTGTTCCGGTACTTAGCATGTGATGGAGAAGCGTTGGCACTTATTTGAGATGTTACAATTTTTTTGAGGATTTTCACCTTGGTTTTCAATTCCGTATTTTCTGCTTGAAGATCCTCCACGGCCTTTTCAGCTGTGCACAGGTGACATACTTCCGAGAATGAATAGAAAGACTTGGGCCAAAAACCTTCCCTTGCACTTGTTACACGCCCTCGTCGATGAGGCCATTTTGAACTGTTATCATTGAACGGCCCTTTTTTATTTTTCTTTTAATTCAAAATTAAAGTATTTGAGTACTGTATATCCCCTGACGAAAGTATTATTTACTTGCGGAGAGAGAGAAGCCCAGGGGACGTAGACAGAAAGGAGGTAACATTTAAAACGAAACATCCTCTTAACCTAACAGAGGGAATCTTGTGTTGTCATCCATAATGAAACATCTGAGGGATGTCACTATGAAGAAGGTAGGTACTTTCAATCCTTTTGGTAACTACTTTCATTACTAATGATTATCATCAGAGCTGTGATTTTAGTTGGGGGACGCTCCTGCAGGCGTGAAAGGGTTGAAAACTTCCTCGATTAAACCTTTGTTATCCATATTTGAGTTTTACATTCACTCTGGATGTAGCCAGACGATTTTATTCAGCTTAAATGAAATCTTTATAGACGTGTGGAATAAGATGGTCCGTTGTTAATCACAACAAAATCACAAAAGAGTATCAATGTGCCGAAGGGCTCAACCAGACAATATTAATAGAGAAAGGGAAATAGCGCGATAAAAATGGAATAAATTCGTTGGGAAGGAAAGTCGTTTTGGACGAAGAGAGAAAGGCACCGCAGAGGGCAAAAGAACTGACGGGGAAGGTCTAAAAAGGAGAAGGGAGGAGGAGGAGGGGAGGAGGAGGAGGGGAGGAGGGGGAGGGGAGGAGGAAGAGGGGAGGAGGAGGAGGACGAGGAGGAGGAGGGGAGGAGGAGGAGGGAGGAGGAGGGGAGGAGGAGGAGGGGAGGAGGAGGGGAGGAGGAGGAGGGGAGGAAGAGGAGGGGAGGAAGAGGAGGGGAGGAGGAGGAGGAGGAGGAGGAGGGGAGGAGGAGGAGGGGAGGAGGAGGAGGAGAGGAGGAGGAGGGGAGGAGGAGGAGGAGGAGGGGAGGAGGAGGAGGGGAGGAGGAGGAGGGGAGGAGGAGGGGAGGAAGAGGAGGGGAGTAGCAGAAGGGGAGGAATAGGAGGAGGAGGAGGAGGAGGAAGAGGAGGAGGAGGAGGAGGAGGAGGAGGAGGAAGGAAAAGAGGAGGAGGAGGAAGAAGAGGAGGAGGAAGAGGAGGAGGAGGAGGAGGAGGAGGAGGAGGAAGAGGAGGAGGAGGAGGAGGAAGAGGAGGAGGAGGAGGAGGGAGAGGATGAGGATGAGGAGGAGGATGGGGAGGATGAGGAGGAAGGGCAGAAGAAAAGAGGCGAAGCAGGAGGTATTTGGCGGTAGAAGATGTCCTTGCCTTTACTCACTTTCCCCGTCGTTTCACTCTAATGCTTAATTCAGTAGCAGGTGGTTGCTTCTTCCATTTCTTTTGAGTTAGTTGTGTGGGGCCGAGTCCCAGTTCCGTTCTTGCAGGTTTGTCGCGTCGCGTGTGGCGAAGTGACGAGACTTCCATTCCAGAGGGTTCCTTCCTCCTGTCATGAGATGTAGTCGGTCACATCTTTCTGCTCTATCGCTGGGTCACCACCCTCCTCCCCTTCCTTCTCCTCTTCCTCCCCCTCCTACTCGTCGTCTCACATTCTATATCTTCCTCTTCCTCTTCCTCTTCCCATGGTCTCCATCCCCTCCTCCTCCTCCTCCTCCTCCTCCTCCTACTCGTTGTCTCACATTCTATATCTTCCTCTTCCTCTTCCTCTTCCCATGGTCTCCATCCCCTCCTCCTCCTCCTCCTCCTCCTCCTTTTCCTCTTCCTCCTTTTCCTCCTCCTCCTTCTCCTCCTCCTTTTCCTCCTCCTCCTTTTCCTCCTCCTCCTTCTCCTCCTCCTCCTTCCCCTCGTCTTCCCACATTCTGCATCTTCCACTTCCTCTTCCCACCGTCTCCATCTCCTCCTCCTTCTCTTCCTCTTTTCTCCTGCTTCCTCCTTCTTCTCCTCCACCTCAGCATCCTCCTCTTCATCTTTCCTTCTCCTTTCTTCCTTCCTCTCCTCCTTATTCCCTCTTCTTCTCTTCTTTTCTTCCAATCTTCTTCATCCTGCTCTTCCATCCTCTTTTCCTACTCCTTTTCTTCTCTCCCATTCCCTTCTCCTCTTCATTTCCTCTTCTTCCTTCCTTTTCTTCTTACCTACTCTGCCCTCCTCCACCATCTCCTCTCCGTCTTCATCTTCCTCTTTTCTGCTTTTTCTCCCTTCTTCTCTTTCTCTTCCTTTCCTCCATCTCCTCATTTTATCTCCTTTTCCTTCCTCCTTCTCCTTCCTTCTTCTCTTTATCTTCCTTTCTTCCTCCTCCACTTCTTCCTTCCTCCTCCTTACTTTTCCTACTCCCTCCTTTCCCTTTCCTTTTCCTTTATTCCTCCTTCACTTCTTCTTTCCTCCTCCTCCCTTTTCCTACTCCCTCCTTCTCTTTTCCTTCCCTCTTCTTTACTCCCATCTTCTCCATTCTCCTCTTTTATCCTCTCCTCCATTCTTTATCTCTTCCTTCCTTCTTTTTCTCTTCCTTTTTTCCTCCTTTCTCCTTCTCTCATCTTCTATTCCCTTTTCCTCGTCCCTTCTGTTCCTCCATCCTCCATCTCCTCCCTTCTCCTCCACCCTGCACCTCCTCCCATCTCCACCTCCTCATTTCTCTTCTTCCTTCCCACCCTTTACTCATTCACTTGCATCTGCTTCTGCTTTGTTATAATCTTCTTCCTGTTCCCAGTGCCCCTCTGTCGTCATCATTCTCATTATCTCCTCATCTCCCATTTTTCCTTTCATCTCTTCCTCCTTTGGCAGGATTGAAACAGTTCTGTAGTAGTAGACACAATTGCCATAGGTGTGGGTAATGGTAATAAAGGTACAAATGACATTACTATATGTATAGTAGCGGTAGAAATAATGCCATGAAAATGTTCGTAACTTAGTAGAGTACCTAAATTCTTACCTAGATCACAGATACTTGCATATATTTCTGCACTTGTAACTGGCATAAGCTTAGCATTGATGCTGCAATAAAATGTGTCAACGAACTGATACATCTATTCAAATAACTCCTCATATAGTTCTGGTAATTGTTCTTTTATGATTCTTTCTGTAGTATAATGAAGACACACTTTTCTTTACCGAGTTCATACATTCATAAATGAATACCATAAATACATACATCTATATAGAAATACATACATACATATGTACATTACCTTTACCTCACCAGACTTCCGTATCCCTGACAACGTTGAAGACCATGGATGGCTAAAATTCTATACAGTGTCTATGTGACCTGTAGTAGTCTTTCCGCCGTCCAGCCTCCTCCTCCTCCTCCTCCTTCTCCTCCTCCTTCACCTTCTCCTCCTCCTCCTCCTCCTCCTCCTCCTCTCATTGTTCGCATCACTCCATCCATGTATTTCATTCTTTGTTTGCCTTTTGAAAATTTTCCTTCTACTTTCCCTGTTACACTTTCTAAATGCTTACTCCTCGTGACGTCCTGAGAATCGCATTTGTCTCTGTGTTATTGTACTTGTTACCTCTCAGTTCGTGGCCCGCTCACGCCCACTGTATCATTCTGTGTCCGAGTTGCCCAATGGGGTTTGCAGAACCCTTCTCCAAAATCACATTTCCAAAGATTCTAACTCTTCCCACCCCCGGATTTACTCGATTCCCACGTTTTCGATCCGTAAAACAACAAACACCATATCAAGGTCTTCGCTTGTCTTCTTGTGCCAATTAACATGTGAAACTTGGTACCAAGATGGTTCATTCTGTCGAGAGAGTTCTTTACTGTTATCAGTATTTACCTTTAGCATAGTCTTATTTTCCTTGTTTTTACAAAAGATAAGACTATAGTTACTGTAACTTAAAAACCAAGTCTCTTAACTTTGTATAACCCCAAGAGAAATTATCCTTGTTTTAGGACAGAAAATATGTATATTTTAGGTTACAAATTATATTAGGAATACGTCTAAGTAATATCCGTTAAGTGATACGTGTTTTATATGCACTTTTGTTGGTAACCTTTGGAAAAATGTATTCTTCAGTTGATAACTTTGATTAACAAGTTCCCGCCACATGACAAAAATATAATTTCATATTCTTATGACCATACGAAACATCCTGGGTCATGACACATACATACCGTACATACATACATACATACTGTACATACATACATACCGTACATACATACATACATTATATATATATATATATATATATATATATATATATATATATTAAGGCATCCACACACAAACACACATCCTATTACAAATGTTTCTTTATATATGAACACAGCAGAAACCATAATCTCAAACTCATCTCTGGGTTATTATCTGTGCACAAGTTTTGTTCACGATCTCAGTCTAGAAACCCGTTATAGTTGACACCTGCTCCGGGCAAGAAGCTCTGGGAAGATAATTCGGTGCCAATTTGTAGCCAGACCTATCTCATACTATGATCACCCGGCGTCCGTAGAATTCTCTCGCCCTTCTCGTTCATTCATATGCAGAACTCTTATCTCTCCGTCGTTATCAGTGGTCGTGATTATGGCTGGCACGCCTCGGGACTATCCCGCTGAGAGGTTCCTGGCGATAAGTGCTATCAAGTGGTCATGGTCGGGGGGAGGGGGGGAGGGGGTCACCCACCTGTGCCTAAGAGGTGCGGCTAAGGAACAGGATGCCACTGCAGGATGCTGGAGTCAGGAGGTAGGGGGACCCCGAAGAGGAGAGGTGAGGGAGAAGATGGTGCCATGGGAGGAACGAAGCGCTGGGTAGTGTTACATGGTAGGTAAATACAGAGAAAATCTCGTGGTGTAGGATGGACAAGGTAATGCTACATTGTGGGAGAAAGATGGTGCAGGGAAGGAGGAAGATAGAAAAGGCGGTGCCTTGAAATGGTAACTAAGGAGGAAGGTAACAATTCATAAGATGGAAGAAACGTTTTCATTTTTAGGAGGTAGGGTGGAGATCCATATATATCAAAATCTTACCTCTTTTTTCTGTAACTGATTTTATATTCAGATGTTTAGAATACCAATGCATTCATATTCCTATGAACCTCTACTCCTGAAGGTAGTGCTTAAAAAATTAACTGCATAAAAAAAATCCTATATTGTTTTGCGAAGCATCATGGCATCCTTCTGCACTCAGTTGGACCAACAACTTTATCTTTTCATTAATTTTGATTTATCGTGATATTGCACTTAATTTTGTAATAGTTTTCACTGTGATACTTGAAAGTACTTGCATGGAAATTATGAAACATTACAATGAAGGCATATCTTTATCTATTCACAAAGAGACAAGCATCCAGCAATATTGCTTACTTAAGTATCAAGACCTCGCTTTTTCCGTGACTCATTTTTTATTGCGACGCTCAGAATACTAATACATCCCCTCCCCTAAACCTATCTTTACTACTTAAACGTAAGCTTAAAAAAAAGTCAGCGAAAAGAAAAAATTATCTCCATTGTTCCTGATAAGAGGAGGCTCTCGGCCGCAAGAAGATGCAATCGAAAGGACCCGAAAAACCCGCAGCCTCAATTACATATCTGGAGGCACAAAGAAACACCGACTGATAAATGCGGCCCAGCCAAGTGATTTCAGAATGAGATCGTCGAACTGGACACAACCTTCAATCCTCTCGCTAACTGTTCGGGCACTGCTGGTTAACTGCGGCTTGTCAAGAGATCGGAAATTCTCTCGGCTCATAAAGATGCATCTACTCGTGTATGGGAAGACCATAAGAGGAGGTGTAAGAGGAGGCCAGACGGGTTCGCGTGGGAGAGAAGGAGGCAATGGGATGAAGATG
>NC_134789.1:28594655-28597155 GCF_046742065.1 Oratosquilla oratoria
ATAAGATTGAGTCACGGTCGACGGAGGCCCCAATATATCCTGAATCGGTTGTCCCTCAGGTGAACGAAATCATCCACCATTGGCCGAAACAATACATGTAAAGGATGTCACCTGATTAGAGGTACTAAGTGGGGATCTAGGTAGCTTCATTAAAAAGAAATAAATATTTTGACAAATAGATAAATATAAATAAAAGTGATAAATAGAGAAAAGTTGTTAGTTTTATTTTTCCAGTATGAAATAAATATATTTTCACCCTTCACCGCCTAGGGACCCCCCCCCCCTCACGACACACACACAACTGAATGAAATTGTCTACTGAAAAGTAGAAAAAATAATAATGCGTGAATTTTTTTTTTGACAATTAATCAATTATATTTATCTCAGAATTGTGATTATATTTTTGGGGTTCCTTATCAATGAAAGAACCGGTGAGAAAGGCGGAAGCGCAAGATCCTCATTTGACTTCCTGGCCATAGCAGAGACAGAACAACGAATAAGTTCGTTTTTTGGCTTCCCCGTGGTGGACTGGGTCATTTCATTCCACTTCAGAATTGTTGTTTTAAGTAAAACTGATTCGAGTACCGCGGCATAGACGGAACCTCTTGCATATTATGTGAGCACCATAAGTGGTCTGGCGGGAGTTGTTGCTGAGGTGCCTATTAATGCTAGACGACTTAACCCATTAAACTCCGATGACAAGATTCTTGTCATTTGGTCAAATAAAACAAAAAATCATAAAACACCAAAATGTTTGATCAAACACCAGAAAAATATGACGTCAGTAGTCCTCGCTTCGCTCGCGAGCGAAGCGAGGACTGACGTCATATTTTTCTGGTGTTTGATCAAACATTTTGGTGTTTTATGATTTTTTGTTTTATTTGACCAAATGACAAGACATCTTGTCATCGGAGTTTAATGGGTTAATCAGAGACTTCCTGTACAAAGCTTTCATTGAACAGCATCGGAGGAAATCCAATGATTTGAATTTGCATCTGACTGAAAACATCTTATGGAGATTCCTTCTTCTTTTATATCTTTATTGATCATTTTTTTCATTATTCATTTATCTAATTATCTGTTGTCTATATTCATTCATTCATTTATTTCTATACTTCTCAAGCTGTTTATTCATTTTGTTACTATCTGTTCACTTGCTTATTCGCTTGTCTGCTATCTATTCATGCATCTATATATTCATTTGTGAAATCATTGATCTACATATGGATTTAATAATTTCCTTGTTTACTTATTCTCTATTGGTCTTCTTATCATTTGTTTATCTATTTATATTTGGTCAAGTAGCATTTGTCTCGGGAGGAAATGCTATTTTTGTCTACACGGCTGGACGAAGCGAGAAAACACTGGAAAGCGAGAAAGTCCAAAGACGTGTCATGTCGTGACCACAATAATGTCTCGCCACGTGTGGCAATTCCGACACACAACGTGTCTATTTTTTTTTCCGCGACTGGACCAATTACCCAACGAAAACCACGTGGGAGAATACGCTTCCGAAATAAAATAACGAGTTGTCTTCAGAGGTACTAGCGTCCGTAGAAAGGCTTCTAGCGGTATACCACAAGCATATGTTATTTGGAACATCGTCTCTTCATAGTCTACATCAGTTCCTTCAACAACAATATGGTCCATCTGGCTATGCCGGTTCAAAAGAGAAGAATTAGCTTATCTACAACCGAAGCAGTCCCTTTTCTTTTGGCCTCAACAGTGAAGTTGTCAGGTACAAGTAACCATTTCATTAAAGTCGTGTGAACTGGCTTATTGGACTGAATAGAATAGAATGAATTTGAACTCTATTAGATAAAACCGTACACATTTGATATAGGTTTCAAATTCTCCAAACGTTGCATCCTTCTTTGACGCACAGAGAGCAAATCCAAATTTGGCACTTGTCTCCCGGCTGCAGGATTTCGAGAGCTGTTAGCCATATGGGGACATGATCAACCCCTCCTCACCCCCCCCCCCCTTCGGATCTCATGTTGTATTGAATGTTCCTTTGGAGTCCCACACCCAACCACCCACCCACCCCCCAGTTATGTCGAAGACATCGGGAGAAGGAAGAGAACCACTGACTAGCTCATAGGAAAAAAATTATATGTGAAGACATGAAAATGACAACTACAGATGTATAAAAAATCCTGTTTCTTTGAATACACAGGGGGATCTTGATCCAAGCATTTGATAAGGCAGAAGAATAGTGAAATCGGTACCAAGGCTATATAATAAAGTATTAAGATACGGACCAAAACAAATTTCCTTTTCATACAATCCCAACAAGAATACGAACTATTAATGGATGATATAATCAGTTATGTACAAAATAGGAGAATGTGTCCATTTTCCTCAGCTCACGTATTTTTATACGAGTAAAAAAAAATCTTGGACCAAAGTGAGAGCCTCCCCCGACTCAACAGAAGAAGCCTACAACCAACAGAAGAAGATCGTTAGCTACATCGCTGATGAGAACCAGACGTGAACCAAG
>NC_134789.1:28602155-28629655 GCF_046742065.1 Oratosquilla oratoria
AGAAAAAAACTATTGGTGCATGAATTCAAAGTCACGCCCATAAGGAGTGACATTTATTTGAAAAGTCACCGGAGATTGGATTAGAAAAATTAGTGACGTCAGACGAAGGTAGCTTAGCGTAGGATACGGGATCTCGTCAGAGAGAGGATCAGGAGACGATCTAGAGAGAGGATCAAGAGACGATCTAGAGAGACGATCTAGGGAGACGATCGAGAGAGACGATGTAGAGACGAGAGAAAGAGATCCTGAGTGTAACCAGAAGGTGAAATTACAGTGAAAGAAGAAAGAAAATTCACCACCCTTTTATTAACCCAAAGGACGAGAGAACTAGGCACGGGGCCTAGAAAATAGTGAGACTACAGGAAATACAAGGCATTGGGCCTACTGCTTAAGAGGAACTTGAATATTTAGTGAAACTCACTTATTGAAGGCAAGGGGGCTTGAGACGAGTGATATTACAAGTCAAATTTAAGTGTAATGATCGAGAACCGACAGTGGTGGTGAAAGTGGTGACAAGGGGTGGTGAAAGTGTGTGTGTGTGTGTGTGTGTTCCTTTATGGGTATGCGCGCGTGTATGTGTGTGTAAATACGTGTGTGTGTGTGTGTGTAAATGTGTGTGTGTGTGTGCGTGTGTATGTGTGTGTGTGTGTGTGTGTATGTTTGTGTGTGTGTGTGTGTGTGTAAGAGAGCGTGTGTTTTTTTATGGGCGCGCGCGCGTGTATGTGTGTGTGTGCGCGCGCGCGTGTGTTTGAATGTGTGTGTGTGTGTGTGCGCGCGCGTGTATGTGTGTGCGCGTGTATGTGTGCGCGCGCGTGTATGTGTGTGTGTGTGTGCGCGCGCGCGTGTGTTTGAATGTGTGTGTGTGTGTGTGTGTGTGTATTCACCATGGTCTTTGGATCACGTGTTGGACTCGTGATCGACAGCTATTTCCCTCCCGGAAGAAAGCTCAGAACTCGTATGACCGATCTATGGGTAATGCTGTGACCTTACACGCACACACCCCCAACTCCCCGCCCACAAGAGTTGGAGTAACGACTCGAAGCGCAGCGATACTGAAATTATTTCAGCCCTGGGCAGGATTCGAACCCGGTCCGCTGTAGTGACAGTCATGCGTGTGTGCGAGTGTGTGCGCGATCGTGTGTGAGTGTGTGTAAAGTGCGCGTGTTTGTGCTAGTTTTATGTGTGTGTGCGCGTGCGTGTGTGGTGTACGTATGTGTGTTTGGATGCGCGCGCGTGTGTGTGTGTGTGCGTGCGTGCGTGCGTGCGTGTGGATGCGCGTGCTTGCGAACTTGTGTATTAATTCGTGTACGAAACGATCAGAACCTGCTGATCTGAAGCAACTGTAACAGACACCAATTGACGTTCTTGTTCAATCAGTTTAATTTGTATCCAGTAATGGAATGTCGACAGTAAACCTAACTGTACATTGTTTACATTACTTTCATCTTAATGTTTATGTTGAGTTAATCGATTTACTCCACTGGCCTACATTGGAACATTTCCTAACTAAAGTGAGCGGTTAACGAGAAGACGGTCAACAGTGGAAGGGGTGAGGGTGGGATTGGGGCACAGTGGAGGGATAGGGTGGGGGTGGGAGGTGTTTAGTGAGAGTCACAATTCTGGTAAAGTTGTTGCGGGCATGGCCGAGTCAGACGAGCGCAGGTGCCCGGAAGTCGACTGCTCTCAGTTAAACAAAAACATCTTCGAGTCCCAGTGACTACTTTCACGGTTTTGTTCTGGCCGACAACACGAGACCATTTTTTTCAATAGTAGAACTTCTCGTTCTACGCAAGTTATATTCTTAGTTGCCTCTTTAACTATTTTGTTTAGGTTAATAGTATTTCACTCAGCTAAGTTGGGACATAATTTATAGAGTACATTACCCGTTTTGAAGGGTTAAGATGAAGATGCGCAGGAATGTGTATACGCATCAATGCAGAAATTGAAACGTGGTACGGACAAGGACTCGAACCAGGGCTATTGATGACTTAGAATTAAAGTGTGTTGTGGTTGATAAAATTTTATATATGTTCACTGGGACCCATTCAGTGTTGTACAAATACTTTCCCGCCTTCGTATACTTACCAATTGTACTATCATAGTGGAGATGGGTTGAACGCAAAATTTCGTGTATGTGTATGTAACTCGAGCATACAGATATATAAGAAAAGTTGCGCTCAACTTATATCTCTCCTGATGGCGCAATCGGTAAGCCACTACAACATTTGTCAAGTGCTAGCCCTGGTTCGAGTCCTGCCTGTTGGCCTCCGTAGATCTCCCGATGTTGATGGCTTAGAATTAAAGTGTTGTGGTTGATAAAAATGTATATATGTTCACTGGGACCCATTCAGTGTTGTACACACACACACACATATATATATATTATAGACTTACAAAAATAAGTAGATAGTATATAGGAATCCTTGACATGTAAAAAGGGAAAGGATTACACAAACAAAAACAAAAACAAAAAATTACAGTAATGAGCTTTGGGAAACGTGTGAGATTATATACACTGTGAAGTAAACAAGGAAAGTGAGAGGAAGCCGGTGTAGTAACGGCCATGATGTCAACAACAGCAGCACTGCCGGCTTGGCCGCCCACCTCCCTTCCCTCACGTAGGCGACGGCGCACAGATGCTCCTCCGACACGTAGTAAGGAACGAACAAACAAGCACGTCACATATTGTGCAGTACGGACGCATGCAAAATCGTACATGCATTTACGTATGCATATACATACATACATACATACATACATATATATATATATATATATATATATATATATATATATATATATATATATATATATATTGATAGTATGTATTGGTGGGAGATTTTCTCTTATACATACTTCATTGAAAGTGATGGCCAATTGTTCATTTATTATTTTCTTAAATGCATTTTTATACGTCTTACTATGGACTTTTGTTCCTTTGAAAGGAGGTTTATGACTTCAGTGTAGGTGGTCATGTTTGCTATATCGCGATTTCGGGTTCAAGACCCTTCTTCAGTAGCTCTCAGGAATATTCTATCCTGCTAGGATAAGAATTGTTCCGGTGTTATATTTAGTTGTGTTACTTTATATGCTTAAATTTCTG
Source organism: Oratosquilla oratoria (assembly GCF_046742065.1). Taxonomy (NCBI): domain Eukaryota; kingdom Metazoa; phylum Arthropoda; class Malacostraca; order Stomatopoda; family Squillidae; genus Oratosquilla; species Oratosquilla oratoria. Next base: position 28,605,259 of record NC_134789.1, read on the forward strand.
TACTTGCTCCTTTACTGGAGTAGGTCACCGGTCACCTGGGAGAGGTTACCTGGTAACTCAGGCAATGATGAAATGTCACGTGCTATGGGAAACCTCCGACTTCATGTTGTGATAAAATGTCCTGTGCTTGGGATTGTGGCGTTTTTCTCAAGCTTTGATTTGTAGTACGAGGAAACTGTGAAGCCCTCCCCTCCAACTATATTGGCATGACGACAATGAGGTTATCCCGTTGCCTTTCATACCACCTGACACCAGGAGCCCCTACAAATCATTTGAGAGAAGTCCATGGCACAATATTAATGAGAATGTTGGATGATGATATCCGACACGATGGAAGAAGCGAGTTCCAGCATTCATACTGGTTGTTGGTTCTCGGTGATTCATTCATCCAATGATGTTTTCATAAAAGCTGACTTTTAAACAAACGTGCCATTTTTTTCGTACTTTTCAATTGTGCCATATTTTCCACATATTTTTTTCAACACCCCCTCCAATACTGCCAAACATTTCATCTATAAAAGTTCTCGTTGCCCCCTTTTCTGATTCATTTAATCACGTGACCAAATTTCCTCCCAAAGATAAGTTATATTTAGTTCATAATTACCCGAACACCATCAATAAAAAAGTAGTTAATGTTCATCAAAGGTCGAAAGGAGAACATAATTCAGGTATTTATTCGGTCCCATGTAAGGATTGGCCAGATAGGGAGAGACTTAGGGACAAGACTGAATAAACACAAATGCTCGATCAGATACGGACAAGAGAGTTCAGCAGTATTCCAGTATGAGTCAATTTAATCAATGTCTTAACTGGGACAAAGCTGATCTCGTATATAAATCTAGCTGTGAGTGTCCTAAGGAAGAAGCCTATCACTACTTTCTTGATCCTGATGTCATGTTGGGAGTAGAAATGATTTAAATAGATTTTGTTAGGATGGAAATATTTCTTTCAGATGTTCAATTTTAATGAGAAAGGAGGAGTGATGTACTAAGTATTGTGTTGGAATTAACCCCCATGCCTCCCGCGGTGGGGGTTTGTAACAAGGATGAAATCGTCACGTATCAACCAGCATGAACACATAAGTATGGAAGAGGTTTGATTAGCAACTCTTTTGTTTCCAAAATTACACTACACAGCTTGCCAGAAAAAAAGGGATTAAACTCGATATGCGAGTGGTTAAAATATTGTCAAAGTGTAGAATACCAAAAACGAGTCAGAATAAAAGGAGAAGTTTAATCCAGTTCGGAATTGGTTAATCGAGATCAGCATAGCCCCTCCGTTGCCGAGGTGGTGTCACGGCGGCAGCCATAATGAGAGGAAAAGTGCCACCCGCCATCGAAGGTGTTAAACAATTCAGATGTTGTTTACGGAGACTTCTGAGAACCTCCACGTCCATCAAACATTCTTGACCCACATTGTTATCTCGACTGAACCAGTTAAACACCATCCACCCTCTACCCCACACTAAAGAAGAAGAAAGAGATATAGACAGAGGTTGCGTTAATACATATTTGCTCATTTCTTCGTCATCACGTCATATAATGAAATGTGTGACGTAATGCGGCCCCTCTGATGTGTGTCATGGAATCAACAAACAGGAGTGAATGTGGGGATGGTGGAGGCGGAGTCTGTTGGGTCGTGGCGACGGTCGCAAGACTGTGGGTGATGATGTTAGCTGAACCACAAAAGTTTTTTCTTAATCAGAGCAAAACCCTTGATTCAAAAGAGTACTGTAGTTCTCAACACAGGCCCCTAAGAGGTCCGCAGAGTTTCACAAGTAGTTGTCTAACGATTTCATTTTGTATTGAAGTGGCTACATAAGTATAGAATTAATGAGAAAGCAGGTAGACATCGGATTATACGTCCACCCAAGCGGTGGATGCTACGACGATTAATTTAACGTGCAAAGTTCGCGGGTGGGCTCAGTGTCACTCATCAGTTGCAATGGGATCGGAGCACTTTGTATTTGTGTTACCAAGGGTGTATTGGTATACCTTGTGTGCTGTGTGGCGGTTCCATTTGTGAGAACTTTGTGTATATATTTGTTGGTGTTAGTGTGGGTGGCAGAGGGTTGGTAGGATATGTACTACGCTGTAGTGGTCTCCTGTGCAGCGTAATGGGTGCTGTGGATTTTGTTTAGCGGATGTTATGTATTGTGTGATGCGTATGTGTAAACGTAAAAGTACGGCATCCATGTGCAAATGTCGGTGTGTAGGCAGTGGTTGTTCTCGGTGTCTGTCTCGTGTGAGATGCGCTGCGTATTCTGGTCTATGTAAACTCTTTGTTGTCTTGCTCGAAGTTTGCATCTGTGATCGTATTGTTGGCGTTAAGGCGTGCGTTTTTTTTTTTTGTAACAGCAGTCATGTCTTTGGCTGTATCAAGTTTCAATTTTTGCATGTTGGCCTCCTCACACACACACATACATACAAGTGGCGTCAATGATTTTAAGAGAACATTTTTCTAAATATCTGTATTTCCTTTTTTCTTCATTACTCAAACTGTTGATGCATTTTACCGACAGCAGTTTCAACCATTAGAAATTGTCATCTTCAGGGTAATACATAATAGAATAATATATAAGGCCGAGTAAAAACGGCAGGGAAGGGTAAATTGTAATGTGGGAATCTGTCTCTTCTAATAAGACTGATGTGAGAGTCCGTCCTGCTAATCTAGACACAATCCCCATGTGGGTTTATGTCCCGTGGTTGAGGTCTGTACTGGAGGGGAGTACATAATCTGGTGTATGGGTTAGGTCGAGGGAATGGCGGTTCGAATCCTGCCACGTTAAACTAATTAATCATTACAAAACAATGTTTCATAAACTTAGGGACATCAGTGCAAGCCTACGGACAAAAGAGACGCAGCATTTCAGTTTCCGTGAAAAAAGATTAATGTTGATCACTTTGAACTTAACAATAACCTCCTTTATAGCTTATATGACTTTCTTCGGTGCAATGTTGTTCCTAACGACAGGAATGTTGGCTATTTTTTTTTTTTTTTTTGCAAAAATACTAAGCACTCCAAAGACCTGGTTAGCGGGAGGCGATCAGCTTAGGGGATCTTTCACTGGGTTAGTCTGTCGAAGGGTTGGCATATTCCGTCGAAGTGCAGAGTATGTTCTGGCTAACGGCGGGGGATTTTATTCGGATGTGGTTGTTCTGCATGTGTAGAAGGGAATCTACACATTAAAGGAGCAAGATCACGTGAGAAGAAAATATTTAGAATTTGTATTAGTTTTATTCAGTTAAATAATGTACACCGGGATTACACAGGGAAAACGGATTATAGAAATAGAAATGTAGAAAACGCTACTCAGTTCACTACTCCGCTGAGCTGGCAGAATCGGTATCGCTTCTGCAGGAAACCGTCAACCCTGAACAACAAAAGTTACATCCGGCTGAACATGAACAACACTGGTCAAGGCTCGCCAAGTGATTCTCGACGGTAACGGCTATGTCAGCGAGACCCGACATAATACGGGTGAGTTTTGTCCTAAACTTCGACCACTTGTCCTTGCCACCCCTGCCAAGCTTAGCTTCAAGTCTGAAGAAGTCACGTTCAAGGTTGTACATCTTATGTGCGACGGGGAGAATTTGATCATGAAGACTTAAAATGTAATTACACGCTTTACGCTTGTCAGGCTTTACTACTAAGGGGTTCTTGGCCAGTAGTTGTAGGTACATCTGGGAGTTGGGAGTTACTTCATCAAAGATTCGGTTGAATTCGTCCATGACGATCACAAGCTGAGCACGGACGGTTTGTTGAAGTGAGGTCATCTCCTCACGTGTGGTGACCTTGGAGCTGTCGAAGCATGTGTGGCGATGATAGGTACCTTTCCAGATGTCCATTTTCGTGCAGCTTAGGTATGCTTGTCCACAGTAGCGTATATTGGAGAGGGCTACATTTTATAGTAAAGTTACCTCTCCCAATTACGCCGTCCATAAGAGGCGCTCTCCACATTACCGGAAGTTCTTTAAGCTTTTTAGACAGAATATGTTATTTTATTAACTGCGAATTCAGTTCATATGCTGATCACTACAGTAAAAATTGGCTACATATTAGTGTGCCAATGTCCCTTGATCTATATTTGCTTTATACTCTTAGCGAGTACTCTTTGCCAGTAAAGATACCAGTAGTTAAAATAAATTATATATTTATTTTGAATATACAGAAAAAATTGGCAATAAAGAAAACTTACAAAATGAAGCCACATTTTATAAATAAAAGAATTTTTGGAACCATGGAATTTGCGTCAAAATAACATATAACAGATAAATCTTTATTTTCTATTTTTTTTTTATTTCATCAACCCAAATAATATACCATGATATCTGTCGATAATATTTTTTTCATATGAAATACAAAATGAAATAATAAGCTAATAAATAAATCAATTATATAAATAAAAAGTCACCAAGTTTAAGCATCTTTTTATACTGATCAAACATTAACTTTTCAATATTTGTTCCCCAATTGTTCATTTTAGATAGAGGATAATGTGGAATTTTCACCGACGCTTTATGGGATTTTGGACGTGGGATAATGACCAGTGCTATTATGACCCTATGGGATTATGTTATGGATGCCATTAAAGGATTACAAAGGCGGAGCATGCCGACAAGAGACCTTTTGGTCCATAACTAGATCGGATGCAAAAATATATATGTAAATGATAAAAGAATAGATAAAATAATATGAAAATTATAATAATGTAAATAATAATAAATAAAGTAAATAATACATAGTTATAGTTAAATGATAAACAGGTAAATAGTGAATAATAAACTGACGAATAAATAATAATAAACTGACGAATAAATAATAATAAACTGACGAATAAATAATAATAAACTGACGAATAAATAATAATAAACTGACGAATAAATAATAAATGAAAATCAAGCAAATAATAAATAAACATACAAATAATAACAAACAAATAATAGAATAATATAAAATAGATGGCACTCAATACAGCATCTTGCTTAAATGTCTAAACGAATCTTAAAGCTTTGAAGTGAACTACCTTGCACTGCCTTTGCGGGAAGTTTATTCCATTCATTAACTATACGGTTGGCGAAGTTGTCTCTACTCACTTCCAAATTAAATTTATTTCCTGGCAGTTTGAGACCATTATTTTTTGTCGGATTCTCATTCAGTGTAAGAATTTTGTCACTTTTGATGTTGTCAATCCCCTTTAGAATCTTAAATACCTGTATCAAGTCACCTCTGAGTCTACGCTTTTTTAGGGAAAACAGATTCATATGTTTTAGTCGATTTTCGTATGATTTATTTTTGATATTTGGAATCAGTTTTGTGGCTCTCCTTTGTACTTCTTCCAATCTGTCAATGCCTTTAATGAGATTCGGTGACCACAGAAACAGCATATTCCAAATGGGGACGAACTAACGATATACATAGCTTGTTAAATAAACGCCTAAGTAATATCCTGTGTTGCCTGCCATTTTTCTTTTATTCTATTAATTTTTTGTTATTAATTTATCTATTATCATATATCTATTTATCGTTATTTATCTGTATTTTAATCATCTATTCATTGTGAATTATTGTTAGTTTTCCGTCTGTTAATTATCTATCATTGCTTATTCATTTATCTTATTTACCTATTTACTTATTCATTTTTTTCTCGCATACGCCTTAATTATGGACCAAAAGGTCTCCTGTCGCCATGCTCCTCCTTTGTAATCCTTTCAATCCAGACGTTTTGGCCCTTTAACCTTCTCCAGTGGAATGGATAAAATAAAAGTAACCCAACTCCTGGCCATCTACATCGTGACATCCCAGACCCTCCGGTGCTGCAGTGAGCTACAGGATTACCACCCCTTCAACCCACCGCGGCAATATTAACCAATGGCTGTTTACAGCCCATCCTGGGGACAAGTCTACGACAATGTCCCATTCCCTCCCCGGTGAGGGATAACCTACAACCAACCAACCAACCAATGACTTTCATCTTAAATTGAGCATTCCTTCACTGGAATGTACAACGAAAAGTGACACAATTGCCGTGTTCATAGGTATGAAAAGGGTGAACAAAAGTAAAAACAAAAAAAAACTGCTAGCATGGAACAGACGAGCAAGAATGGTCCATGTAAAGACTAGAAAAAACGGGGTGTTCGAAGAATATAAAGAAATTAATTAGTATGAAATAATAAACTAAGCAAACAACGAGACGAAGATACAAAATAACCAAATATAGGACGTTTGAGCCGTGAACCTATGGGATCTAAGGCAGCACTCTAGGATGTTTGGGACACTGAAAGTAGGAGTTTTGAACCACGGGACAGAATACGAAAATACTTTGTCTTTCTTTTGTAATAAACCTAACCTAACCTACTCAAATAAACCTAATCTAACCAATCCTAGCCATACCTAACCAGACTTAATTAAACCTAACTAAACCTAACCTAACTAGACCTAACCTAACCTATATTGACATGATATAAAAGATAATAAAAAGATACAACATTTCATTCCATGGATCAAACGTCCATATGAGGTCGCCCTTGTAGCTCAAACGATTTAGGTTGTGTGTGTGTGTGTGTGTGTGTGTGTGTGTGCGCGCGCGCGCGTGTGTGACAATAACAAAATAAAATCTAAACCTGAATGTTTCTCTCAGTTGGAAGAACACAGAATCAAATACCATTACCAAAATAACACTAGAACTTCATCAACAAACATTTCTCCGAGACAAAATTAAAATTTTCGTCACCAGAAAAAAAGAAAAGAAAAAAGAAATAAAGCTGAACTCTGAAACTATCCCATCCCTCTTGATTCTTCTTAAAGGAGTCTTGGTACTTTCACCTCCCGAGGAAGCATGGTCCACTGATGTACATAACACTGGGTAACACTAGTTTTGTTTCTTCAAATATCTTTAGTGTTTCTCAGGTTTTTCCGTCCTGATTTTGAAACTTGCATAGCATTGATATTTCAAAATATAATTGGGATTAATATACAAAACAAACTATACATAGTTGTGGGAGTTTGTAATGAACTAGTTCCTTTTTTGGGGTAGAAACCCAAAGGGAAGGGGAAATAGTGTACTGGGCAAAACAGAGTAGAGAATAGCATTAATGTAGAACAATATGCCAGTTTAGGACAAAATATAATTTTAGGATATAATGTCGGTAGCTGACGAAATGTTACATTAGGATGTAATGTCAAAGGACAAAATGACACGATGGGATGTAATGTCAAGGACAAAATATCACGATGAGATGTAAGGACAGTGGAGGACAAAATATCACGATGGGATGTAAGGACAGTGGAGGACAAAATATCACGATGGGATGTAATAATAGTGGAGGAGAAAATATCACGACGGGATATAATGATAGTGGAGGACAAAATATCACGGTAGGATACGTAAGTGGAGGAAAAAATATAATTTTAGGGAGGGACGCCGGACAGAATGCCAATAAAGGACAAAATATCACGGTAGGATATGTCAGTGGAGGACAAAATATAATTTTAGGAAGGGATGCCGGACAGAATGACAATAAAGGACAAAATATCACGATGGGATATAATGACAGTGGAGGAAAAAAGATCACGGTAGGATATAATGTCACTGGGGGACAAAATATAATTTTAGGAAGGGATGCAGGACAGAATGTCAATGAACGAGGGGAGGCCAATAGCCAATATTAAACGCGGTGACGTAGGGGGACAAAGTGTACAAAAGAGATCGGATGGCCGTGAGCGATCAGATGTCCGTGATGGGGGAAATGTTAATTTTGATGGGAGAAATATTAATGAGGCATTGAATGTCAATGAAGGACCAAATATCAATATAGAGCAAGGTGTCAATAAAAAGATATAATGTGAGACATGATATTGAAACTCAAAACGTGTCAAAAAGAAGTACTCACGAGTCTCTTAAAACCATGTACTTTAATGCTCGTAGTATCAAGAATAAATTCCAAGAAATACAGGCGTATGTCAAAAGCGAAAATCTCGATATGATAGGAATAACCGAGACATGGTTAAATGGTAAAGAGTTTGAAGCTGAATTTAACATTGCGGGATTTAAACACTTTCATCAGGATAGAAACCACAATGAAAAACAATGTTCATGCTTGTGGTTTAGAGAAAGTGAAACAGGATGCATATGATGATTTGTGGGTAGAATCAACCCAAATAATTTCACCAAAATGAATGTAGGTGTAATACATAGACCAAAGACATTATCATTAGCAGACGACAAACTGTTATTTCAAGAACTGTCTAGTTTCTGCAACCGGGATTTATTGATAATGGGTGATTTCAATTTCACTTATATTGATTGGATGACCCTTGAACATGACCATATACAGTAGGTAGTTGCTTGATATATTTTCTCGGTGACAATTACTTAGTTCAGCATGTAAAAGAGCCCACAAGACATGGAAACTTATTCGATCTATTGATCACTGGCCGTGAAAGCATGATAACTGATGTAGAAGTCGGTGAAACTGTTGCAAATAGCGATTACAATTTAGTTAGATTCATACTACTAAAACATTTCTGAATAAATACTTGTTTCTAAAATACCCGATTTCAGTAAAACTCAGTTCATAGGAATGCATCAGGAGCTTCAGCTTACAGATTGGGAGGCAAAATTAAGCGAAAGGCCTGTAGATCAGATGTGGGAAATATTCAAAAATACGCTCACTAAGATTATTCATACTTACATTCCTTTTAAGGACAGACGTCCCCCAAATCAGGCTCGCCCAAAATGGCTTGACAAAGAAACTGAAAAAGTATTGCTAAAAAGAGACAGGCTTACAAGAAATATAAGTGCTCGGGTGCATCTAATGACTGTTAAAGGTATGTATTAATACAGAGAAATTTTAAAAAGACAATAAAAAACGAAAACGACAATACGAAATGAATATAGTTGATAAATCCAAAGAGAATCCAAAAGAATTCTATAGTTACATTAGAGATAAAAATACCTCCAGCCAAAATCATGCAATGCGCATTACTTGTGTAATAAATGAAAATTGGCCTATTGTGAATACTTTTCATATGGAACATCTTGTACATGTATTTGTATTGTATTATTCCAATAAACGCTTTGATCTATGCACCAATGATGTCTGGTGATTTCTGTTCACTTGGCGATTTAGGCTTATAACCTTAGTTAAAGGAATGATAATATAATTATTCCAATAAACTTGACAATTTAGGATTATAACCTTCCAAGCAATACAAGCAGCACAGTTTTATATCATACATGTACATATTATATCCTATTATATTCATGCTTATCCCTGTTACATGGAAGGTATATCATGCATGGAGGTATTTTTGTAATTTTTGGAGGTATTTTGGGTGGAGGTTATTTTAGGTGGAGGTTTTTGCCAAAGAAAACATGAATACTTGGTGTACCCACCCTGTAATCCTAGTAAGAAGGCGAGTATTTCAAAATCACCACAAACATCCCATTCAGACTCAATATAGTTTACTTTCTCGAGAAGTAGGGATGGATACTGATTCACATCGTATAGTAAAACAGGTTTGAGGCTTTTTGTAGAACTTTCCATGAGCAGTGGCTATTGTTCAGGGTTGTGATAAATTCCAATAGCTGTACATAAGCTATTAATATCTTCACAGAAGCAGATCCTCATTGATATCAAAGTATACTTCGACTTTCTCATGACGCTTCATGTATGCTGTTGATCTACAGTCCTCCCCAACAGATTCCATTCACTCAATCTGGATGCTAAAAACTCACTCCAAGTCCCTGATGAGCTCATCCAGTTTTCGCTGATTTGGAAAGTGTGGTCTGGTACTCAGACTTGGCTTAAAATGTTCATCCATTTCTTCGTTGTCACAACCTTCTCGCTCTCCTGATGAGGCACCCATTATATACATCATACATATACCAAGGCTTTTCCCCCCTTACTAGGGAGGTAGCAAAGAAGGAAAAGGCATAAAATAATTCCCACCCATTCCATCCCTGAAAACATTCCATACCCCTCCACCCTCCCTCCCATCTTAGCACCTTCTAGATGACGGGTCATCCCTGCACCCTGTCCACTGCCCTGGGTCAGAAGCAGTGTCGCAAGACACAGCACATCTACAGGAAGGCCGCTTCATTAAATCGGCGACCCCCCCTCTCCGTCCCCCATTATATACTCTACATAAAAAAGAATGCGTTTATTAACTGGAACATATATATAAAACGTGTGTGTAATTTCATTACAAGAAAACATAACTAGATATTTGAAAAAAATCAATATTGATTCTGTTACAATTTGATAAAATTTACTTACAATATCTGGGGTCCGTGAATTAAATTCCACATCATACAAATAAATGTTTATATTATTCATAATCTTTAGATATTCTGCTGCTTGCGCCTTAGTACTTGTAGCTTGAGTTAATGTAAAACAATCGAACATAACATCACTTATGCTTTAACTACTACGCGAACAATGATCTAGGCTTTATTATACATACATACTTGGAATAGCTAAGTCAGACATTACATCCATTTAACATCAACACTGATACTTTACCAGTGACACTCATTTTTTTTCTTGGTTACGTTCATTACCTCCATTGCACTTCATCCGATACCAATAACTAACAGTCTGTTTTACCAAACGATAGATCGCCTGGATACAATAATAGTTACGGTAAATAATGTCATATTTCTATTTTAATAAGAAATCATAAATCAAAGCTGTTCCATTTTTTTAATGTTGAAATAATTGTGTTCAAAATACAACACATTCAAATTTCTGTAAGACCATATGTTAATACCGAATGCTATTGAGTACGTTATCAATCGTCTCCTTTTTAATCAAATGTATGTCATCTATGGATGTAAGATTGAGCCTGTCCGGTCATGTGGAGAGCGCCTCTTATGGACGGCGTCATTCGGAGAGGTAACTCTACTATAAAATGTAGCCCTGTCCTTGTTCACGTTAAGTCCAATATACGCTACTGTGGAGAGACAAGCATACCTAAGCTACCACGAAGATGAACACCTGGAAAAGTACCTATCATCGCCACACATGCTTCGACAGCTCTAAGGTTACCAAACGTGAGGAGATGACCTCACTTCAACAAACCGTCCGTGCTCAGCTTGTGATCATCATGGACGAATTCAACCGAATCTACGATGAAATAAACCACCACTCCAAGACGTACCTACAACTACTGGTCAAGAACCCCTTTGTACTAAAGCCTGACAGGAGCAAAGTGTGTAATTACATTTTAAGTCTTCATGATCTAATTCTCTCCGTCGCACATAAGATGTACAACCTTGAACGTGACTTCTTCAGACTTGAAGCTAAGCTTGGCAGGGGTGGCAAGGACAAGTGGTCGAAGTTTAGGACAAAACTCACCCGTATCATGTCGGCTCTTGCTGACAGAGCCGTTTCCTTCGAGAATCACTTGGCGAGCCTTGACCAGTGTTGTCCATATTCAACCGGGTGTAACTTTTGTTGTTCAGGGTTGATAACTTCCTACCTAAGCGATACCGATTCTGCCAGCTCGGCAGAGTAGTGGACTAATTGGCGTTTTGGAACATCGCCCCATTTCTACTTTATCAAACTTACTCAAAGCAATAATAGTGACTTGTTTAATGCGTGCTATTTCTAGCATACCTTTTCCCTGTGTGTGTGATCCCGGTGGACCTTATTTAAATGAATAAAACTGTGGCACAAATTTAAATGTTTTTTTCACGTAATCTTGCTCCTTTGCTGTGCATGTCTTTCTAGAAGGTAATATGAAAATTCTCTTCCATATTCATGTGGGTGTATATGCGCTCGTGCGTATTTAAAGTGAACTAGCGGCATTCATGAAATGCCGTTTCTCACTCCGACAAAACTGTTACATTTTACCTCCAGTCTTGCTCTTTCGTCGAGTCAAAAAACCAGTTGGTCGGCAACTTCTTGAGGTTTCTACCCAACAAATGAAACAAAGAAACTCAAGATGTTTTCACCTGATCTCCGGCTTTGAATTGGATTTGGGTGTTTCTTTTATTGTAGGTGGGTTTCCGCCGTTAGCCAGAACATACTTGATATCGGCAGAAAGATCCCCTAAGCTGATCGCCTCCCGCTGATGAATGATTATTTTGGAGTTCAAAGCGATACATGACAGGGTGGAAGCGACGAACCAGAATAAAATCATCTGAAATAAATATAATAAACTCTCAAACGATTTTATTTTGCAGAGGCTGGCGCCGGCATGCGGGTGAAGCAACGATTTCCCTGGTGCATGCTCCCCCCTCTTCCCCTTCCCCTTCCCTCTCCCTCCCCCTAACCCCCCCCCCCCCACATCACAATAACGTTTCACCTATTTTTCGCCCATTCCCAGATCTTCTTTTCTTGCTCTTGGAATTTTGCCATATCCCTATGAGATTGTATACATTTTTTTTGAAATTGATCCTCTACACTTTATTTCATATCGCCCATATATTGGCTAGATTACAAAGGCGGAGCATGCCGACAGGAGACCTTTTGTCGGATGTGGAAAAATGTAATAATATATAAATAATAATAAACAAATGCATAGGTATAGTTAAATGATAAACAGGTAAATAGTAAATAACAGTAAATTGATATTAAATAATAATGAATAAACATCTTGCTTAGGTGTTTATCTAAACAAATCTTAAAGCTTCGAACTGAACTATATTGCACTGCCTCTGTAGGAATTTTGTTCCATTCATTAACTACACGGTTGGCCAAATTGTTTCTACCCACTTCCAAATTTAATTGCTTTCCTAACAGTTTCAGACCATTATTTCTTGTCAGATTCTCATTCAGTATCAAAATTTTGTCACTTTTGATGTCAAATCTGAGTACGCTTTTTTGGGAAAACAGATTCATATGTTTCAGTCAATTTTCGTATGATTTATTTTTGATATTTGAAATCAGTTTTGTAGCTCGCCGTTGTACTTTTTGCAATCTATCAATGTCTTTCATGAAATTCGGTGACCATACGGAAACAGCATATTCCAAATGTGGACGAACTAACGATTTATATAGCTTGGTAATGAGAGATGAACTTTTGAATTCAAAAGATCGCGCAATCAGTCCTAGAATCTTATTTGCTTTCTCAGAGGCTGAAATACACTGCTTAGATGGTCTGAGATCGTTACTGATAATTACGTCGAGATCCTTTTTACTATCCACTTTTGTTAACAAATTTCCGAATAACTTGTAATTGTACGTACTGTTATTTTTACCTATGTACATGACCTTGCAATATTTTGATATCATGTTCTATCTTTATCATTATGTTTGCATCATCTGAAAACATGTTATTAATGTATACTGAAAACATCACATGTGCGAGAACTGACCCTTGTCATACTCTGCTAATCGGTGCTCTTCAGCCTGATATCTTGTTCTTCACTGGTCTTTCACAAGGGTGATGCAAGCAAGGTCATCATATCAAAACAACAGGGCAGGACTCGCAGTAATGGTTATAAACTGGACAAATTTAGATTTAAAAAGGAAATAGGCAAGAATTGGTTTACTAATAGGGTGGTTGACGAATGGAATAAACTTAGTAACCATGTAGTAAGCGCTGAAACTATCAGTTGTTCTAAGAAACGATTAGACAACTTTATGGATGGGGATGACAGGTGGTGATGGATACGGAACTGTCAAGTGTAGGCCTTATGGTCTCTTGCAGTCTCCTTCATTCTTATGTTCTTGTGTTCTCATGTGCCGGTCTTCCAAGAAACCCCTTGTCCTTTCATTTAACGAATCCACCTCTAAGTCCTCCAATAGACTCCAATCTCCACAAGAGGCTATTATGAAGTTTCTTGTCAAATGTTTTCTCAACATCAAGTTTTACACAGTTCACCATCCATGTCTCCTGCGGCACAGCCGCTCTTGAGTAAAATAATTAGTAGGTTTGATACACGTGTGTGCGTGTCTGTGTTTGTGTTGTGTGCGTGTATCTGTATGTGTGCGTGCGTGCAAGAGTGTTGGCATGTATTTGTGGGTGTCGTAGGAAGAGGCCAAGGCCCCTCCTTCCTCGTTTCAGCCGTCAGTTTGATGAAAAAGCTGCATTTAATGTTGTTCCAGATCGTGCAAGCAACTTGTGATCACAGCTGTTGCCCAACTAGGTAGCAGGTTGCTCTTCCCATCTAGTTGCCCCGCCTAGCTATTTCCTGTTTTGAAGTAGATACCTCTCTTATCTAGTTGTAATGTACAGCCTGCTCCCTTTCACAGCTAGCTACCACACCCTTCAATCTAGTTGTCCTTTTCTGCTAGTTGCTCCACCCATCTCGCTGCCCTTCCTGGCCAGCATCCCCTCTCAGAAGGGTGCTAGTTCTTCCTATATGGTAGCTCTTCCTAGCTAGCTGTGCCTTCTAGCTAACGACCCCTATTAACTAGCTGCTTCTATTCACTAACTACTAATCTCTACTAGCCCCCCCCTACCTCGGTCCACCTACTTTGTTGCTTCCTACGCCCTCCGCTGTCACCGATCATGCTTTGTGCGGCCTCGTCATCGGAGTCCGTGCAATCTTAATTGGAAGATACTTATCAGAGAGAGAAAAAATATATTGGGCAATGCGATATAATTCCTGGTGATCTGTGAACTAGCGTAGAAGGTTTAAGAATTAATGGAGAATCCTGCCCAGTGAGTCCTTTCAATACGGTGACGCGATCTGAAGATTTTGTTTTTTTTATGGTTGACGCCAAACGATTCTCTTCACTCTGTCTCTCGAGACCCCAGTTTGTCCGTTCCGCCGGAACAAAATACGAAAAGAATGTCAACGCACTGAACAGGTGAACGATATCTGTCAATTACTGACCAAATGCTCATGTACTTCATATAGGAAGAAAGCAATTTCCAGGTTCCTCTGAACATGGGATGGTAACTTCCATGTTCCTGTTGGGAAAACCATTACGATGAATGAGGATCATAACGTTGTTTTTATGTCCATCATATCATACATTTTTTCTTTATTATTTTCTATGATCATTCTTTTACAACCCACACGTAACATGTTTGCAGCTATTAATCACTGTCTTGCGAATACCTACACTTGGCTCATTTCCTCTCCTCAAGTGGCAGGTATATGACGTGCAATTTTTACCCCGGGGAAATCGTGTAATTCTTACCCCCCGCCCCCACAACCCCCCCACCCCCGCCCCCACCCCCCGCCCCCGCCGCCATCCACCCTGTCTGGGAAACCGCCTCCTTTTGATGGACCCCCAGGGATTCCAGACGCCTCCTCACCGCTGACACCGGAGGCGAGGCACTCTAGTTCATGGGTGGTCTGCACACCATTCAAAGAATGAACCCCTTAGCTGAATCAAGTCCTCACGCATTGTCAATGGATGATTTAAAAAAATAGTTCACACACACACATGCACACACACACACACACACACACACACACACACACACACACACACACACACACACACACACACACACACATATATATATATATATATATACAAATATTTTTCCGTTTTTCAACCTTTCTCTACTATTATACCTAGCATTTTCTCAGCTTTAATGATTCTAATTGCAGGTGTCGGCGCCGCCGTCCAAGTTCCCTGCCCGTTTACCCCGAGCCACCATCAATCGCCCATGGAAAAAACTGTTACTGTCATTAGCCCTCTTTTATACACTACTATCTTTTAATTTTCTTACAGACATTCTTCCTTTCCCACACAAACCGATCCCGCGCAAGCGTGTGGTCTGTCCTAGGTAGCCCATAGGCCACTCCTCACCAGCCCTCCGAGAACAGCAGACCACCTCTACAGTCAATGAAGTCCTCTCATACTGAAGAAACATTCTTCATAACCTTTCCTTTTCCGAGCACCATGGGTGATTTTGTCCATAAGTTGAATAAAGATGATACGAGTAAATTATTTCTTAAACTCAATAGATTACAACTCAAAATAGTTAAATCTATTAGCGCAGTTGATTTTAACACACACACACACACACACACACACACACACACACACACACACACACACACACACACACACACACACACACACACACACACACAATATATATGTATATATATATATATGTGTGTGTGTGTGTGTTATGTGCGTGTGCGTATATGTGTGTGTATACACTTACAAACTCACAAAGATACACGGACACATGCACATACATACACACACACACACACACACACACACACACACACACACACACACACACACACACACACACACACACACACACACACACACACACTCGTGGCGCAGTGGTAGAGTTCCCGTCTGCCACTATGGCGGTCCGGGTTGGAATCCCGCCCAGGGCTGAAATAATTTCAGTATCGCTGCGCCACGGTTCGTTACTCCAACTCTCGTGGACAAGGAATTGAGTGTCTGTGTGTGTAAGGTCACAGCATTACCCATAGATCGGTTGTATATATGAGCTTTGAGCTCTCTTCTGGGAGGGAAATAGCTGTCGATCCCGAGTCAAACACATGATCCAAGACCATGGTGAATCACACACACACGACTTGATGGCACAGTGGTAGAGTTCCCGGCTGCCACTACGGCGGTCCGGGTTGGAATCCCGCCCAGGGCTGAAATAATTTCAGTATCGCTGCGCAGCGAGTCGCTACTCCAACTCTCATGGGTGGGGAGTAGGGTGTGTGAGTGCGTGTAAAGTCACAGCATTACCCATAGATCGGTTATATATATATATGAGCTCTGAGCTCTCTTCTGGGAGGGAAATAGCTGTCGATCATGTGTCAAACCCATGATCCAAGACCATGGTGAATCACACACACACGACTTGATGGCACAGTGGTATAGAGTTCCCGGCTGCCACTACGGCGGTCCGGGTTGGAATCCCGCCCAGGGCTGAAATAATTTCAGTATCGCTGCGCTGCGAGTTGCTACTCTAACTCTTGTGGGCGGGGAGTTGGGTGTGTGTGTGCGTGTAAGGTCACAGTATTACCCATAGATCGGTCATATATGAGCTCTGAGCTTTCTTCCGGGAGGGAAATAGCTGTCGATCATGTGTCAAACACATGATCCAAGATCATTGTGAAACAAACACACACACACAAACACACACACACACACACACACACACACACACACACACACACACACACACACACACACACACACACACACAAACACGCATGCACATCTATAGACACCCATAGCCCCACGTACACACACGGGTGAGCGTAGAATTATTGAAAGAGCTGCAGCCAAATTGTCTCCCAACATTGTAGGTGAAACGTATGAAGAATGATCTAAATTACTGGATCTGCTATCATGAAACAAAATCGAAAGAAGAGAAAGTGACAAGGGTGATTTGATAGTTACTGCCGAGTCCATTAAAAAGAAAACCGCTCGGTTTGATACACGAAAGATTCTCGATCGTGTGAGCAAAGTTATAAAATTCACTTTACCATTTAGATGCATCCACTGATAGACCAAGTTCTCCTACATAAGGCCCTAAGTGGATTAAAACCAAGGGGTGATGATTAGAGAAAAAGAGAGAGAACCCCATGTCTGTAGCTTCTCTGAAGGTAAGTACTATTATGTAAACGCACACACACACACACTCCGCAGAACCATACTATATACATACGCTGTAACAGGCATGTGTGGATAAAGGAGGTAACAAAGAACGACACAGAAACATCAACGAAAACGGGAAATGAAAACGCTCAGAGACACAAACAATTAAGAAAAAATTAAATTTCTAAGAATGCCTGTGTACAAGAGAAGACACCCCACACGCACATGCGCATCAGAACACTCATTTGTTACAGACCATTTGGAGTAATTATGCTCAGCCAATAGGAACTGCACAGTGGATTCAGTTTTTGCTAGAGTAAAATCTTGGAGGGACAGTAAAGCTCAACTTCATTTGGAGTTTGCCTCGAGATGAAGACGTTGACCCAAGCAGAAGCAGATGGGTGGGTGGGGGTGGGGTGGGGGGCTTATTCCTCGTAGCAGGGGGCGCGGGACCAAAGAAATAATTGTAGTGTGTGAAGAGGGCGAAGTCGGGGAGGGAGGATGGGAGGAGATGGGGAGGTGTGTAAGGAGGAGGAGGAGGAGGAAAAGGGGTGGGGACGAAGATGAGGAGAATAAAGAGAAATAGGTTGAGGAGGGAAAGAGAAGGGAAGTAGAGGAGGAGAAAATAAAGGATAAGAAGGTGTTGTTGGAAAAGGAGGAAGAGGTGCTTTGTGGAGAAGAAGGTGCTGGGGAAGGAAGAGGAGATGCTGCTGTAAAAGGAAGAGGTGCTGGTGGGAAAGATGCTGATGGAGGGGGAGGAGGAGGAGGAGGAGGAGGAGGAGATCATGGTGATGGAAGAAGAGAAGGTCATGGTTATGGAAGAAGAGGAGATGCCTATGGAAAAAAGAGGGGTTTCAGATGAAGGAGGAGAGGGAGGAAGTGTTGGAGGAAGAGAAAGAGGAGGAGGATAAAGAGTTGGAAGAAGACAAAGACATAGAAGAGAAGGAGTAGAGGATGACAACGTAGAATATGTGGGAATATGAGGAAGATGAAAGGGGAGGGGAGGATGAGGAAGTTACAGAAGAATAAAGAAATTAAGGATATAAGTGAGGATGACGAGGAACGCAGAGAAATGAGATTCGAAACAGAAGAAAATGTATTGCAAGAAAAAAATGGGAAACATGAAAAATGGAATTTATCTCAGGATTAAAAAGAATGGAAGAATGTGTTAATTCTTTTGTATGACATGGACAATAAGTAAAAATAATACTCTTTTTTCTATCTTTCTCAGTCCACTAATCAATTATGCTTTAATCTCGGCAACACAAATAACTGGAAATTAGGAGATAACGAAGTATTGAAAATGACAAACATGGATGGAAAGTTAGGTGCAAAGTTTATTCCTTTATCCCTGTAATCGGCTGACTTACTAAGTTGACCAGATTCGATATGTCTATTAGTTAACGTTTTATCACACAGAACAATGGTTCAACTAAGATTTATTTTTATAAAAAATATAAGTGCATCCCCAAATTCCTATTCAGTTGCTTCATGAGTTCATCTTGTCATCAACAGTATTTGTAGGTAATATGTGTTAGGCTATTTGCTCCATCGTCTTCGTCTCTTAGTTCTGTTGGTCATCCATCTTTATTAGATAAGCAGCTCTATTGTTCTCTTTTATCGTTCATTTTCTATCTTCATACATACCCGAGTGAATGAAATGCGCAGTCATCTTCAATGATTTGGCTAATTTAGACCAAATCTCATCAAGGACCTTTATTTATCTTCGGAGAGACAGTAAGACATTTGTACTTCTAGGGTCCGGGGAGTCTAAGAGGAAGTTTTTCAGTTCACTCACAACGCTCCGACAAATGTCTTTCCCAGGTTAATGTTGTGAGACACACTGAGTGATGTTTGGGTTCGTTAACCCCACTTTTGATTGTTGTTTTCCTTAAAGGAACGCGGCGAGGAGGCACAAAAAGAGACTGGCTTTCAACCAACGAGGGCTTTTGAAATTAGTTACAATCTATTGACTGACGTGTCCTTCAGAGGAATATGATGGGACAGTTTATTTTTTCAACCCATACTCAATTAATGTATTCCTTTGTTAGATATTGAGTAGCACAACGAAAAACTGAATTCATTCAACCTTTTATCTAAGGTCATCCCCAAGTGATTGATATGGTGTGATGAGTGATTTTCTAATTTACAGTACTATCTTTTGATATATATGTATGTATGCATGCATATGAAATATATATATATATATATATATATATATATATGTGTGTGTGTGTGTGTGTGTGTGTGCGTATATATATACATACATGTACCAAAGGCTTTTTCCCCCTTACACGGGGGGTAGCCAAAAAGAAATAGGCATAGAAACCACTCCCACCCATTCCATTCTCTACATATTCCACTCCCCTCCACCTTCCTCCCTCCCTCTTATTTTGGCACCTCCTGGATGACGGGTCATCCCTGCATCCTGTCCACTGCCCTGGATCAGAAGCAATGTCGCAAGACACAGCACATCCACAACAAGGCCGCTTCATAAATTCGGCGACCTCCCTCTCCGTTCTCTCATGCAGAAAAGGGGGAGAAATCCCTTCGGGCTGCGTCAATTTTTTTCTCATACATACTTCCTCACCCCCCATGCCCCACCCACTCCCCCTCATGCATCACAGCATCATCCATACACAACCCTTCTCCATTCACCCCTGTCTTCTGTCCTCTCCCGTCCTTCCTCAACAGACATTCCTCTCTTTTGTAATGCCCCTTTCACCTCATCCATCCATCTCATTCTAGGACGCCCCCTCATATTCACTCCTTCCACCTCTGTCTTCATACCTCTTTTACTTATCTTTCTTCACTCATTCTTTCCATGTGTCCAAACCTAAAGTATATATACATGAATATAAATTATATAAATACAAATGAGAATATAAATATGAATATAAATATAAGTATAAATATAAATATAAATATAAATATCGGAAGACAAATATTTTTATTTAGTATAAAATATAAATATAAATATATATATAAATGTAAATATAGATATGAATATAAATATGAATATAGATATGAATATAAATATAAGTATAAATATAAATATAAATATAAATATAAATACAAATATGAATGTAAATATAAGTATAACTATAAATACAGATATGAATATAAATGTAAATATAAATATAAATATAAATATAAATATGAATATATGAATATGAATATAAATGTAAATAGATATGAAATAGATATATACATATATGGAACTATATACATAAATTAGTGCATTAGATTTAGCTAATTTAGGTTCAACAACCGGGAATACCATCAGCATATTGACCTTCCTATAGGATCTCTGTTAAGTGCAGTGAGAGCATCATTACATCTCGAGGTTTTAGAGTGGGGCCCATTACTGTAAAATCATTCTTAATGACGCTAATTGGTTCCGCAACGTAGATGATTGTATTTTTATGATGTAGGTGAAATTACAAGCAAAACTGAACAGGATTAATGATAGGCTATACAGGTCACCATAGAAACGGAGTATCAGGGTTGTGGTCATCTACCCTTTTTAGACACGGTATTGTCACGGCTGGTAGCAGCGATCGGTTGAGAGTACTATACAGAAAGCACCTAAACAAGGATAGTTTAATCCATTTTCACAGTGCACACAATGTAAGAACCAAGGCAGGGGTGGCAATTAGCTTCTACCTCAGGGCACTGATAAAATGCAGCCAAGAATCTCTTGCTGAAGAAATCCCCCATATCACGAAAATCTGCCAGGAAATTGGTTTATTCGGATGTCTAAGACAGAAATACGCCATTAATGTAGATTCCTGTTCGGTTACCGCGGGTCCTTGGCCAGAAATGAGGGTGAGGAATGAGGGTGAGGAATGAGGGTTCGGATTGAGCGCATACTATGTCATGCTCAATTTAGAGAGACATTCCTCTAAAAAGCTCAGGCGTCTTTCCTCCGGCCCAAGACATCATATTCCCAACCAGAATCCCTCGAACAGCCCCCTACTTTTCAGAAAGTAGGATTTTTCATGGTTAAATCTCCTAGTATGAATGCAATACTATTTATTTTCATTTTTTTTCTATTTCTCTACACGCCTTCCCTTATGACGACCAGTGTGGTCGAAAGACGTTTTGAAGATATTAAACTTATAAACGTCGTTTGGATTTTTCTTAAACGACCTTGTATCTTCATAGTAAGGTATTGCTCGGAAGCTTGAAAAGTAAAAATTCAACAACGCTTCCGTTGCTGTCCATTTTCTGTTTTCACACACACACAGACACACACACACACACACACACACACACACACACACGCACGCACACACACAGACACACACACATACACACACACTGCTTTCCTCCCCTCGTAGACTTTCCTATCAAACTTTATCGTGAATTTGCTCGCGAACTTGCCATCCCGATCTGTTCAATAATCAATGCCTCACTTAAGCAGAGCAAATGTCCCACGGATTAGAAGACAGGCTTCATTACTCCCATCCCCAAATCTTCCAATCCCCAATCCTTTAGTGATCTTAGACCCATTCCTATCACTCCCATTTCTAGTCTTATTTGTGAGGATTTTGTTTTCGAGTGGGCATACCCCAAAATCAGCAAATTCATTAATCCCCAACAATTTAGCCTTCGACTTCGTTGATCACACCACTATCATCATCAAAGTCATTCACCTTGGCCTTCCAACCTCCTTGGTGGCTTGGCTATATGACTTCCTGACGGACCGATGTCAAGCTGTCAGATATCAGGGACACGTTTCTGCAGTCCAGCACCTATCATATGGGGTACCACAGGGAACAATAATGGGGCTACTGTGTTTTCTAATACTCATCAACGGTGCCCTGGGAGGCACACCGCACAGGTATATGTTGATGACTGCACGGTGGGAAACCCTGTGTCCTACAATGACCTGGACTACAATCCACTGCAGGACACGCTGGACAAGCTACACACATGGACAGTGCACAACAGAGTCACCATCAACCACAAGAAAACTGTGGTAATGCACTTCCACACCTCCAATGACATTCCCCCCCTCTCCTGCCGACAATTGACGGCCAACCCCTACAAGTGGCCCAGTCAACTAAGCTGCTGGGGATAACCATCGAAGAACACCGCCAATACTGTCAGGGCAGCCTCTTACAAGGTGTATATGCTGCGTCGCCTGAGTTCATTAGGGGCACAAGCTGAAAATCTCAAAACTATCTACACCTTCATTTTGCCCAAGTTGATGTACGCGTCAACTTCCTGGGGCTCCTCACTCACAGTCACGCAGCAGCGACAGCTGGAGAAAATGCAGAAAAGAGCCTGTCACACAATCTTTGGCAACGAATACACCATTTATCGGCACGTTCTCACCACACTCGGACTTCCAATCCTTGCTGACCGTTACCCTCAGAGTCTGAGGTTGTTTGCTGTCACCCTAGTTAAACATCCTCGGCACCGGAACCTGGTGCCTCCACCGGTATCACAACCACGGCTGCAGGTGCATCACTACAATACCATTAAATCGATCAGAGCACGCATCGACCGGTATAAGAAGAGCCCCATACCGACATTTGTGGACTTAATCAACAACAAAAAATAACAATGTTGTACAACACAGCTATTCCTTAGCTTACTGTTTTGCTTTGTTTTTAATG
This sequence comes from Oratosquilla oratoria, assembly GCF_046742065.1. Lineage (NCBI taxonomy): Eukaryota > Metazoa > Arthropoda > Malacostraca > Stomatopoda > Squillidae > Oratosquilla > Oratosquilla oratoria. Next base: position 28,628,384 of record NC_134789.1, read on the forward strand.
CTTGTAACAATATCTTTTCACTGTCATATTTTTTATAATGTTATAATCTTATAGGATGTACATTTTCAGCAGTAATGTTGCAATACTCAATAAACTGTATATTATTATTATTATTATCATTATCATTATTATCATTATCACTATTATTATTATCACTATTATTATTATTATTATTATTATTACACACACACACACACACACACACACACACACACACACACACACACACACACACACACACACACACACACACACACACACAAATATATATATATATATATATATATATATACATATATATATATATATAATATATATATGATGTATGCAGAATGAGAGGGAGGAAAGGGTGGTGGATGGGATTGAAATGGGTGGGAGTGGGTGCGTGCCTTTTGACTTTGCTACCTCCTTTGTAAGGAGGACAAAGCCCTTGATATAAGATAGATATAATGTATGTCTAATACCAAGTAATTCTGACAAAGACTTCTGGAAAATAAATAGAATAAGATGTATTAGTGTGTATTTAGGGAAAAAGTCACTCCAAAAAATCCCCCTTCCTTAGGCTAACATTGGACCAAAATGTATTTGTGTCACATATTTCTGGCTAAGGGGAAGTCGTCGTACCTCAAACCTTGTGGAAGGAGCGTAGCTGGAAATCACGACTTTCAAGGACTCCTTTCTAGCCGAAGGTAAGCCCCAAAATGAACAATCTGTGAGCGTCTTTGTTAACTTCTTCAACCCAAAACCGACAAAAATCTGTAAAGAGTGTCAACGTAGCACAGGGTTTTCTTAAAAGGTAACCTGTGTTAAAGGAGGTCAACTCCCTCGGTATGGTAACAGATTTTATGCCTTTTGTTCAATCTTAGCTTTTAAGTATTTATGCAAATAGAGGGTGACCGCAACTCCATACGGGTCTCGATCGATGGAGCCCCTTTCACTCGAGGTCCAGCCTTCACCAGTCCTTAGCAGGAGCAAAACATGTAAAGTATGATGTGCTAATTAAAGGGGTACGATTGTCTTGACTGCTTTTTATGCATCCACGCTCATTACAGACCATAAGGTCTCCTGTCGGAATGATCTGTCTCATTGTAACACATAACAGAAATGCTTCTTGTGGGCACCTAACTATCCTACTCAGCTGAAAATAGACTTCGGTGTTAAAGTGGGTCTTAAAAGACATGCGTGTTGACCTCTCTCTTGCCACCAGGTCCTTTGAAACGAAGACGTCCTTCCTTAGAGGTTCTTCAGACCGATCTCGGACAACCTCCTTTA
>NC_134789.1:28644655-28647155 GCF_046742065.1 Oratosquilla oratoria
AGCCCATCCATCTCTTTCTTGTATTATATCTATTAGCCTTGAATAGAAATATATTAAATTGGTGACGCATGATCGTCCTTGTCTGAATCCAAATTGCCTTGGATTTAGTACGTTGTTTTTTTCCAAGTATTTTACCCATCTACTTTTGATAATTCTTTCACAAATTTTTGCTATTGTACTTGTTAGAGAGACTGGTCTATAGTTGGTAGGTTCTTCTTTATTTCCTCCTTTATATATAGGTACTATGTTTGCTTTTTTCCAATCTTCTGGAACTTTTCCTTCTTTCAAAGAACTGCTTATTATGCTATGTATTTTGTCTGCCAGTTCATTCCTGCATTCTTTCAGTATCCAGTTTGCTATTTCATCTGGTCCATGCGATTTTCTGACATCAAGATTACTCAAGTGTATCAATATTTCGTTCTTTGATACTTCTATTTCTTCTATAGGGGGGATTTTCTCTTTCCATTCGTTCTCTTCAGGTTGTATGTTCTCCCTTGTAAACACTGATTTAAAAAGTTTGTTCATAATTTCCGCCATTTCCATTTCCTCAGTGTATTCAACTCCCCCTTGTCTTAATTTCTCCAAGTCCTGTTTGTTTTTCAGTTTATTGTTTACAAATCTGTAGAATAGTTTTGGTTGATCTTTACATTTTTCTATGACGTCTTTTTCATATTTTCTCTTTTCCTCTCTGCACGTTTGTACATATTCATTTCTATAACCGGTATATATTTTCCATTTTTCAGGTCTTCTGTCTTTTTTCCATCTGGTCCAGGCTTTGTCTCTTTTGTCTTTTAACTCCCTACAACTTTTGTTGTACCAGCATTTTACATATTCTTTTTCTTGTTTTTGTCTTGGGACATACTTTTCCACTCCTTTTTTGTAAATTTTTATCAAAATATTCCATTTCTCTTCCACTGATGTTTCTTCTTTGTATATTTCTTCCCAGTTTTCTTGTTGAAAGAATTCTCTTATTTTATCAAAGTTTGTTTTTTCATACATCATTCTTCCTTTTCTATATTGTTCATTTCTTTTGATATATTTTTCTTCATTAAGTTCCAGTTCAATCAATATGTGGTCACTTTTACCTATTGGTATTTTATATTCAATCTTGTCCACTATTCTAGGTTCAGATGTAATTAATAAGTCTAGTCTCGATGGTTCTTCCTCATTTCTATACCTAGTGTTCTCCTGTATCCATTGTGTCATTGTGTGGTCAATAATCATCTCAAGTAGAGCGTTTCCCCATGAGTCGTCTCCACCCTTTACTGTCATTTCTTCCCAGCAGATTTCTTTGCAATTAAAGTCGCCCATCATAACTATTCTTCCTCCCTCTTCCATTATCTTGTTTAATGTTATCTTTGTGTCCTCTAACATACTTTTATGTTCACTCTCCTCCCATGAGGCTGTTTTTGGAGGCACATAATTTATCACAAATTTTCTGCTCTTCTTATCTCTGTCTTCCACTTCTATCATAATCATCTCTACTGTATTCTTTCCATATATGACACCTTTCACGTTTATATCCTTCTTAGTCAGGAACATAACTCCACCCCCTTGCTTTTTCTCTCTGTTTCTAATCCAATAATTGTATGCATCATGTCCTACACTGTTGGGTGGTAGTGGGCCTTTTAATTTTGTTTCTACAATTCCCATTATGTCCGGTTCTTTTTCCTTCAAATAATCATTCAGCTCATTCAATCCTGTTATTAATCCATCTATATTTGTGTAAGACACTCTTAGTTTTCTGCCACTTCCATTGTGTTCTCTGTTTCCCTTATGTTTTTCTTTTGTATGTCGAACTTCCTTAGTTTCATATTCACTACTCTCCAATAGAATCTCTCTTTCTCTGACTCCGTTCTGTTCTCGTTTTTTGCCTTAGCTTCAAGTCTTTTCTGCTTTTCTTCCTCTTTATTCATTTCCCTTTTTATCCATACCTTTTTATATTGTTCACTTGTTGCTAGTTTCCCTGTTTTGGATAAGATATTCTCTGCCGTTGTTTGTGACTTGAATTTAATCTTAATTGGTCTGGTCTTATCTGTGCTATACTTTCCAAGTCTAAATTTCTCTTCGATTTGTTTCATAATTTCTGGTTCATCTTCCTGAACTGACTCTAGTAATTGGCTTACTTTTTCATTTTCCTCTTTGATTCTTGTGGTTCTATCTGGGTTGTGTTTCTCTTCCATTCCTAATATAATTATACATTTCTTCTTGTCTGCTAAATCTCTTACTATATTCTCCTTTTGTCTCATCACTTTAATAACTGAGTCTTCAGTATGTTCTTTCAATTGCTGTTTGACTATGTCAGTGAATGAAACCTTATTTCCTTCTTGGGTTGCTTTCCAGTTCTTAGCTTCTTTAGCTCTTGTCTCTCTGTTTTCTTTACTATTCTTCTTCAATTCCTCATTCTCCACCTTTACATCTCTTAACTGTCTTTTTAGGTCTTCTATTTCATCAGTTAAGTTTTTATTCGCCTTTTCTAGTTCTTCCAATCTTAACACCT
>NC_134789.1:28652155-28659655 GCF_046742065.1 Oratosquilla oratoria
GAAGAGAAGGGAGTGACCAGGAGATTAGGGCCTCGACTGCAGCCCGGAGACCAGGCACCGGACCTACATCGGTGCAATCCCATCGGCTGGTTTTTGCTCGACCTGAGGGAATTCGAGCGATGCAATACGCCAATCTTGGCCAATTCTGAAGAAAAAAAATCACAAGGAGAGCAGGAATCGTTTTGTAGGAAGAAAAAAAATTAAGGTCACTTTTGCAATGATTACACGCTCTGCAATTATCGGTATTAAATTACATTATGGCAGCTTCATTCTACTTAATATTTTTTCAGTACTTTATCATCAGATATACAAATTGTAATGAGTTTCTACCTTTTCATAATGGTGGTACTATTTAGATGTATCGTTAACTGGGACAGGCATACTTTAGTATACACACACACACACACACACACACACACACACACACACACACACACACACACACACACACACACACACACACACACATACAAACAAGCACACACACACATTTATACACAAACACGCATGTACACACAAACACGCGCACGCACGCACGCACACACACACACGTGTATGTATATATATATATATATATATACTGATGACCCACTTTCGGAGAAGAATAAGCGAAGATATAGAGATCTGTATATTTCGATCACTTACTGTGATCCTCTTCGGCAGATATAAGTTACAAAGTACAGAACAATATGTATTTATAGTAAAGCAGTGAGGTAACATGAGGGGACGAGGCTCAGGTCAACACGCCCGGCACGCATGCTCGCATCTTGGTGGCTCAGGTCACATGACCGGCGTTGCATGGGCCTTGGTGAGTTTTGTCCACCGTTAATGTTGATGGTAACATTTTATTTATGGCAAAAGAAGAAATACAGTCTGGTGACCATTGACCATGGGAAATGTTATAATTTGGGAAATTGTTTATTAAGGAGGATTCTACTATTTTTCTTCTGAAACTACATTTGGATTTATAAATTATTTCAGCATCGTCCCAATTTATTCGGTGGTTTTTATTGGCGACGTGCTGAAATACTGCGGAATTTTCCTGTCCGTATTTAACAGAGTTCTTGTGCTCCTTAACCCTGGTATTGAGATCTCGACCCGTCTGTCCCCAATATACATCATTGCAATCTAAACAAGGTAATTTATAAACTCCAGGAGTTGTATTACTCTTGGATCTGTGATGTATATTGACAACTTTACTGAACAAATTATTAGGATAATGGAAGATAAAATTTACCTTTTCCTTTGGTAACATGTGAGACAATTCATGGATGGATTTGTTAAAAGGCAATTTTATGCTTCTATTATCCCAATGATGATTCATGGCGGAATGGGAATCTGTTTTGTGAAAACTAATTTTGGCCTTGCTGAGAGCTTTTTGTAAAAACCACGGCGGGTATCCTAATTTTGTTAGTTGATTTTTCACTGAATTTAATTCCAAATCTAAGTATTGGGAGCTACAAATTCTCAAAGCCCGTAAGAATAGGCCTGAAGCTACACTATATTTTATTTTGTCAGGATGGTGGCTAAAGAAATGTAGGTAGCTCCCTGTGTGGGTGGGCTTCCTATAAACTGTGAAGGACAGTGACTCCGCATTTCTTATTATTAAAATATCTAGAAAAGGTAATTTGTGATCTAATTCCCATTCCACCTTGAATTTAATATTGTTCGTTAGGTGATTGAGCTGGTTGTGAAATTCTTGGAATGATCCCCATTCATCATCCCAAACCGTAAAGATATCATCTACATATCTATGCCAAAACATGGCGGGTGGTTTAATTTTCGGTAATAGCACTGATTCAAAATATTCCATATATAAGTTGGCTAGAACTGGCGAGAGATTAGAGCCCATGGAACATCCGAATTTCTGTTTATAATAAAGATCTTTGAATGAAAAAACATTGGTGTTGACGCAAAGTTGTGTTAAACTTAATATTTTATCTAGTGGCAGTGGTAGCTGGTTCTGGTATGGCTGTAATTTTACTTTCAAAAACTCTAAGACTACCGTTACATCAATTTGGGTGAATAGCGAAACTACATCTAGACTTAGTAATTTTCTACTACTAGGTAGGTTGTGACTTTTGATCTTTCTTATGAAGTCTTCTGAGTGTTTTATGTGAGACTCTGAGAAACAACCTACATACGGTGATAGTATTTGTGTGAGCCATTTTGAGGTCTTATGTGTACAAGAATTCCTATTTGATATGATGGGTCTGAGGGGAATGCCGTCTTTGTGCAATTTTGGAAGACCGTAAAAGTTGGGCAACTGGGGATTAATGACTTTCAGTTTTTGGAACGTGTCTTTGCCTAAGATTTTGATGGCATGTTTGTTAAATTCTGAAGCAGTGCTTTTTAGAGGATTTTTTGATAGTTGTTCATATGTGTTTTTATCTTGTAATAGATCATGAACTTTGTTTTCATATTCTAAGTTATTAAGAATAACTAATTTCCCTCCCTTATCTGCCCTGGATATGATGACATCCTTACGATTTGTGAGATTTTCTACAGCCAGTTTGTATCGCTTTGGTAATCCACAGTCATTTTTAAAACAATCCAAAATACCATGCGTGAGAATACCTTTTAAACAATGTAGGTCTTTATCATAATTATTTGAAGCCAAGAACTTGTCAAATTCTACGATATAGTCTAATGCGTGGTTTCTAGTTGGGTGCATAGCAAAATTAACTCCTAGTCCCAACACTTCTAACTCATTACGAGAGAGAGTGATATCAGATAAATTTACTACATTTTCAGTCAATGAAAACTTGGACCACACACTGTTGTTACATAACCTAATTAGTTTCTTATTAAGAATTTCTAAATGTTTATCACTAACATGGGAAGCTTTGCTAATAGCTGATCTAGAAAGTAAATGGTAAGTATACTCATTGGAGCTCATAATCTTGAGGTGTCTTGTTGCAGATCTGACTTGTAGGTAGGCTGCATCACTTTCAAGGGAAGCGAGTTTGATACGTTCCTGTAAGAAGTCCCTGATGTAGGTGGGAAAACTGTATCCCAAACTCTTGTGTTTGAGAAACCCGAAGGACTTAGGACACACTTGTTCTTCTAAGCACTTGGATAAAAACAGACGTTGGTTCTTCCTTTTCTTGCTGGCTATGAGGGAAGTTTCCAACCGGCGGTAGGCCTTCTTTACCCCTTCTTGTAGTAGAGAAAGACGAAGTGGCGGAGAGAGTTCCATCGTGGGTGTAATTCACAACAAAGATATGTCGTAGCACATATGTAAAATAATACTGATGACCCACTTTCGGAGAAGAATAAGCGAAGATATAGAGATCTGTATATTTCGATCACTTACTGTGATCCTCTTCGGCAGATATAAGTTACAAAGTACAGAACAATATGTATTTATAGTAAAGCAGTGAGGTAACATGAGGGGACGAGGCTCAGGTCAACACGCCCGGCACGCATGCTCGCATCTTGGTGGCTCAGGTCACATGACCGGCGTTGCATGGGCCTTGGTGAGTTTTGTCCACCGTTAATGTTGATGGTAACATTTTATTTATGGCAAAAGAAGAAATACAGTCTGGTGACCATTGACCATGGGAAATGTTATAATTTGGGAAATTGTTTATTAAGGAGGATTCTACTATTTTTCTTCTGAAACTACATTTGGATTTATAAATTATTTCAGCATCGTCCCAATTTATCTGCTGAAGAGGATCACAGTAAGTGATCGAAATATACAGATCTCTATATCTTCGCTTATTCTTCTCCGAAAGTGGGTCATCAGTATTATTTTACATATGTGCTACGACATATCTTTGTTATATATATATATATATATATAATATGTGTGTGTGTGTGTGTGTGTGTGTGTGTGTGTGTGTGTGTGTGTGTGTGTGTGTGTGTGTGTGTGTGTGTTTGTGTGTGTGTGTGTGCGTGCGTGTATGTGTGTGTGCATATGTGTGTGTGTGTGTGTGTGTGTGTGTGTGTGTGTGTGTGTGTGTGTGTGTGTGTGTGTGCGTACGTGTGTGCGCGCAAGTATGTGTGTACCCGTGTGTGTGCGTGTGTGCCCGCGTGTGTGCGTGTAAACTTGTATATGCAACATTAGCAGAAGCAGGACACGGGTAGATGGCGGCGCCCATGGTGTACCACAAATGGTCAAATGTGATTACTTTACGAGTTAGTGGCGAGCGGGATGATGGCAGGGTCCGAAAGCCATAGATGCCTAAAAAGTAATTCCGTAGTTACGCAGTCAAGGACTGTCGACGTGGCGAGGAGAAGGGTCTCGACTTCCTTTCTCCCGAGGGGGGGATGTTGACTTATCACAACCATGGAGGCAATAGGTGTCCAATACATTGTATCAAAAGTGTGAAACACACACACACACACACACACACACACACACACACACACACACACACACACACACACACACACACACACACACACACACACACACCTACACACACACACACACACACACACACACACACACACACACACACACACACACACACACACACACACACACACACACACACACACACACACACACACACACCTACACACCTACACACACACACACACACACCTACACACACACACCTACACACACAAACACACACACACACACACACACACACACACACACACACACACACACACACACACACACACACACACACACACACACACATGTATTATATATATATATATATATATATATATATATATATATATATATATATATATATATATAATTAATAACATACACAAACACAAACACATACACACAAACAAACACACACACACACACACACACACACACACACACACACACTCACACACACACACACACACACACACACACACACACACACACACACACACACCACACACATATATATATATATATATATATATATATATATATATACACCTATACAAACACATACACCCCCCATATATAAATATATATATATATATATATATATACATATATACATATATTCACATACACATACACACACACAATATATATATATATATATATATATATATATATATATACATATATATATACATATATATATATATATATATACATATACTGTATACACACAATCCGGAAAACCAAATATAAAGGTATAGATAAATACAAAAACAGAAGAGACAAAATAGCCCAATTGAATAAATCAACAAACAACACATATAAAGGAGAAGCAGCGTATAAATGTCAATAAACAAACCGAGACAAAATCCGACAGTAATGTATTGCAGCACATTGTCTGTCAAAAAAAAAAAAAAAAAAACCACGAGACGTGTTCCTGAGTAAAACAAAAAGACAAATATCAAGCCTAAAAATCATTCCATCACGAGGAGGGATGGGAGAAATGTCAAAGTGCTGCACCACTTATAGGAGGGACAATACTTCACTGCCGGATCGGGTGTCTTTTTTCCAGCCTGTCCCTAGTGCCCTCGTAAATGGAGTTCAAGTTGACGCATCTATTAACGCTAGATGGTCACTTGCACAAGCTTTTAAAAATAACCTCACACATTGTTGGTCTTCGCGGTGTCTCAGTATCACCGAACTCATATCCCTCCTATTCAATGCCCTCTGGTGTTCTTGTAGTCGTGTCGCCAACTTCTTACCTATCTCTCCTACATAACGGGCCTCACAATTCTCGCACTTTACATCGTACACCACCCCCATCTGATTGGCTACACTTTCTATATCTTTCACCTTCTTCAAAACTCCATGCAGTGTGTTCATTTGTTTGTGCGCCACTTCTACCCCGTGTTTTCTTAGCAGTCTCGCTGTTAGTTCTGATGCCCCCTTCACATACGGTACCGTAATTCTCGACATGTTAAGGTTTCTCTCTCCCACTTTGTTGTTTTCCTATGTCGTTGTCCACCTTTTCACCACTGATCTGAGATGATTTGGTACCGTTATGTCGATGACATTTTCTCAGGGTGAGATGACAGATGGGGTGCGTTTGAAGTATTCCTGGACAAGCTGAACCAATCCTCTAATATTGAATTTAAAACCGAATGATAAGTAGGTCATCAGATCCCATTCTTGGACATTTCAATTAGAAGAAATTATGGTAATTTATCTTTTACAGTTTACGGGACACCCACCCATTTAGGGAGTTATCTCCACATATCATTAACCAACTTCAATAGTGTTGCCTCCGGTCTTTTTCTGAGAGCTTTTAGGATTTGTAGTCCTCAGTTCTTGGGCCAGGAGACTGACTTTATTAAAATTCAATTAATGAAGTTGGCATATCCGTCCCGGTATATGGATCAAGCCCTCTGTAAGGCTAGAGCCAGCTACTATAAAAATTCAGCTCCCACCACACAACCCTCTTACAGAAACATTTTAAAAATACCTTATTGTAACTCCATCAACCCTTCTATTAATTAAATCCCCAAGAACCGCCTCATACTTGCCTATCATTACACTAATACTGTACATAAACAAACTGTCGATGTCCACCAAAGATTAAGATGAACCAAGTCTCCGGGAGTTTCTAGCTTACCCTGTCGGGATTATGAACTAGTGTATCTTGGTCAAACCGGCAGGAACCTGAACACCAGATCATCCGAACACAAACGATCCATCTATACTCCTTTCCTTTCTATTTTTTTTTATTTCGCTTTCTCCTTTGAATCAGTAACTACTCAATGATAAATCTTAGTGACTCCTTTCTTTACTCCTCCCATTTCTACTTCTTTACACCACGTTCCCACCCTCCTCTTCCTCCTACTCCTCCTTCCTCTACTGTCTCACTTTCACCTGCTGGACGGACGTGGCCGGTCCGCGCGACGGCTGGTCCGGTCAATGGCGCCTGTTTAGTGTTCGGCTAAATGAGTTCCTGGCGCCTTTGCAGCAGAGGGAGTGCGGTGCGGTCGATCAGGCAGCGAATTCATGGAGTGTGCGTGTGACTGACGTGATTGATAAGGTGTTTTATGTTCGTTTAGGAGTAGGCGTCAACAACTGTCGGCTTAGGCGGGACTAAGCAGGAAGGGAAGGATCAGGAAGAGGGAGGGAGGGAGAAGGGGAGGTGAAAGGGAAATGAAGAGATGGGAGGGATGCAGATGGGAGAGGCGGAAATGAGAGGGTTATAGGAGGGGAGAGGAGGAAGAAGAGGGGTTGGGGCGAAAAGGAGGGGAGAGAAGAACAAAGACAAGAGCGGAGGGCGAGGTTAGCATGGGAAGAGAAGGTGAGGGAAAGGTGAGCGAGAGGAATAAGAAACTGGATGAAGGGAGGCATAGGGGGAAGTGTAAAGGGAGGCTATAGGGAGTAGGGAAGGGTAGCCTATGGATGGGGGATGAAGTGGTAAAAAGGAGGGGAAGGGGGAGAAAATAGAAGGGGGGTTACTGAGAGGAGAGGAGGGAAGAAAAGAGAGAGGTATGTGAATGGGAGGGTAGAAAAGGGGAAAGACGAGGAGAGTGAAACGCGTGGTGTGGTAGGTAAAGAAAGGGAAAAGGGAACAGGTTAAGAGAGAGTAAGAGGAAGGAAAGGAGGGGAAA
>NC_134789.1:28677155-28692155 GCF_046742065.1 Oratosquilla oratoria
TCCAGGGATCTTTTTTGGCGTTCTGAGTTATTACTTAACTGAGTTTTAGGTTAGTTTGTACTGTTATTACCATGGACTCATGTCAAGAACCAAAAATATTATTTTCTCTATGCATTTGTATACTACTTGTATATGTAAAGTTTATAGTTTGTAGACATTCTGTGAACTCGTAAAATTAAAATATACATTAGATACATTTCATATTATTGCAGTTACCATCAAAACAAGAGAACAATCAAATGCCCTCTCTCGCTTGAGTTGTCAAGACATGGGAATTGGACTGAACGGAGACAATAGGAAACGGCAAGACATCAATTTTTTTTTATAGGTATTCTGATGTGGCCCATCGGTCGATATGTCCACATGCAAATATTTATACACTGATGCATTTTTCTATGTTCCCCTACAGTACGTTACTTTTTCACACTTGATTAAAAAGCACAGCATACATTCGTTTACTCGTACATATACGTCTCATGTCACCTTACTTTCCTTCTTATGCAAATGCATTTTAATGTTTGTTTACTAATTGGGACGTTAAAGAGACGGGCTGAAGGGATCCTCGGGTCTGCACAGCATTGTTGAAGCTTTTCTGAATGGCTTTCAGGCTTGTTCATGTAGTGTGGAACGGTGACCTCGAACCATCTCTTCGGGTGTAATATCCGTGCGTTACATGTTGACAATACACAAAGCTGTAGAAAGATTATTTCATTCAGTTGCATGGGAACTCTTTGACCGTTCGTGACAAAGGTCACTTTCTACCCAGCTTTCTTTAGACGTGAGGTTGCTCTTTGCTTGCCGTACGTAACACATGAATGTTACTTTTTAGCCGGGTTCCAAAGTTCACCGACACCATTGTAGAACCTACACTGAAAGGTGTCACTGATATGCCGCATGTTCGCAGCGAAGCTGGCAACGAGTACAGCACCATCTATGAACACTTCTATAATGCATTTGACTCTGGTAGCCGTCAAATTATATTTTAAGATTTAGGAGAACCCTCATGTCCCAGTCAACGTTTTCACCACGACTTTCGTCGTTAAACATTTCATCTGTACTGACGCCGAACGATTTTATTCAGTTTTATAACCACCCCCCACACACAACAACAGCTGGTGTGTTTCGTCACCAATTACCAGCGCTTCTGTCTTTGGAGTCCATATCGAGCCGAAATTATGGTGATAAAGAAGTTTGGTGGGCAGCAGGAAGGAGGGACTGTAGAAGTTATAATTGATTGACATACTTTCTTGTGTGGTAATTAGTCTTTAATTATAGAAGAATGCTGGTTAATATCAACTGCATAATACTTATGCAGTCACAGCTCCATACTGGAGGGAGGAGGAGGAGGGAAGAGGAAAAAGAAGAGGGCGGAGGGAGGGGTTGGCAGAGGAAACACCATGTGAGGACGGAAACTTTATTAGTCATGAACCGTTTTTCTCGTTAATTTTCTCAAGTGTGTACTCAAGAGAACTTTAATAGGCGAAACGTTTCACTTTATACCTAATTGGGACTTTTCCCCCGCAGTGTGTTTCCTCTCCTGCATTTTCCGGCAGTTGCCTTTGTTAGAGACCAAATGGCGGGCACCCCGCATGTGGCGGTCCTGCAATATGGACGAGGAGTTACCTTTTTCAAAAGCCGTCAACCCCCTTACATCCATTAGGGGATGCACTGGCAGTCGGGGGGGGGGGGTGCTGACGCTCCGAACTGAGCCCAAAATATTTCTTTATCAACTTCAGTTGTATTTCTTACACCTTTTTACAAATGCAAAGCTGGCATCCAGTGACTACTCACTTCCTTCTACAACTTTCAGCTGGTGACAGAAACTGTCTCACACCAGTGCATCACAGAAAGTAGTCCAAAGTTTCTTCCCAGAGAGATCTGTGTGAGGTGGACCCGAGGACCGTTGCCGGTCATTGTGGGGCTGCGAGTTTTCCACTTAGTGAAACTCGAGGAAACCATTATCATTAGTTTTACTGTCAAAAAGGGTGGAAGGGGTTAGGAGTGGGGACAAGGGAGTACTAGAAAATTTGAGTAACGAGCGCAGTGAGGAGAGGGAGTTGCTGCATCGCAGCCGTCAACCTGGGGACATACGTTGCAGGGTCTATCCTGCCGCAGGCGAGCAGATCTAACTCAGAGATGAGGGGCGAAGCAGTGACTGCTCGTTTGCATTCCCTTGCATCTCGTGGACATAGATTTAAGCCTGGCCAACGCCAAACCATTTCAGTCAGCTGGTGGGAACTCCAGGGACTAATCAGGATGTGGTGGACTGCACCAGTTTTGTTGGGTTAAACGCCATACAATTTTATCTAGCTGGAGATAATACCACCACAATTAACACCACTAACACTATCATCACCACTACCACCACCGCCACCATCATCACCACCACCAACACCATGGTGGTGGGGTTGGTTGGTTGTGCTGGGGGTTAGTTGGTTGTGGTTGGGGTTGATTGGTTGTGGTGGGGGTTGGTTGGTTGTGGTTGGGGTCGGTTGGTTGTGGTAGGGGTTAGTTGGTTGTGGTTCGGTGTTGGCTGGTTTTGGTGGGGTTGGTTGGTTGTGCTGGGGGTTAGTTGGTTGTGGTTGGGGTTGATTGGTTGTGGTGGGGGTTGGGGTTGGTAGTGGTTGGGGTTGGTAGTGGTTGGGGTTGGCGCGGGTTGGGGTTGGTGGTGGGTGGGTTTGGTGGTGGGTGGGTTTGGTGGTAGCTGGGGTTAGTAGTGGTTGGGGTTGGTGGGGTTGGTGGATGTTGGGGTTGGTGGTGATTAGGATCGGTGGTGATTGGATTTGGTTGTGGCTGGGGTTGGTGGAGGTTGGGGTTGGTGGGGGTTGGGATCGGTAGTGATTGGGTTTGGAGATGGCTGGGGTTGGTGGTGGTTGGAGTTGGTTGGAGTTGGTGGTGGTTGGGGTTGGTAGTGGTTGGGTGTGGTGGTGTTAGCAGTGGTGGTTGGGGCTGGAGATGGTTGATTTGGGTGGTGGTGGTTGGGGTTAGGGGTGGTGGTGGTGGGGGTTGGTGGTAGTGGGGGTCGATGATGATTGTGGTCAGTACTGTTTGTGAGTGGTGGTGGTTGTGAGTGGTGGTGGTTGTGAGTGGTGGTGGTTGTGAGTGGTGGTGGTTGTGAGTGGTGGTGGTTGTGAGTGGTGGTGGTTGTGAGTGGTGGTGGTTGTGAGTAGTGGTGGTTGTGAGTGGTGGTGGTTGTGAGTGGTGGTGGTTGTGAGTGGTGGTGGTTGTGAGTGGTGGTGGTTGTGAGTGGTGGTGGTTGTGAGTGGTGGTGGTTGTGAGTGGTGGTGGTTGTGAGTAGTGGTGGTTGTGAGTGGTGGTGGTTGTGAGTGGTGGTGGTTGTGAGTGGTGGTGGTTGTTAGTGGTGGTGGTTGTTAGTGGTGGTGGTTGTGAGTGGTGGTGGTTGTGAGTGGTGGTGGTTGTGAGTGGTGGTGGTGGTTGTGAGTGGTGGTGGTGGTTAGGGGTGTTTGTGGTTGGGGGTGGTAATGGTGGGAGTTAGGGTGATGGTTATGGTTGGGGTGGTAGTGGTGAGTTGTTAGGGGTGGTGGTTGTGGTTGGAGGTAGTAGTTGTGGTTGGGGGTGTTGGTGGTTGGGAGTGTTGGTGGCTGGGGGTGGTGGTGGTATGAGGTGGTAATGGTTGGGGTTGATGGTGGTTGGGTTTGGTGGTGGTTGGAGTTACTAGAGGTTGGTGGTGGTTGATTTGGGTAGTGGCTGGGGGTGATTGGTTGGTTTGAGTAGTTGTGGTGCTTTGGGTGGTTTGGGTGGTGGTTTGGGTGGTTTGGGTGGTGGTGGTGACGGCTTAGAGGACGGTGGTGGTGGCTTAGATGATGGTGGTGGTGGCTTGGGTGGTGGTGGCTTGGGTGGTGGTGGCTTGGGTGGTGTTTGTGGCTTAGAGGGTGGTGGTGACTTAGGTGATGGTAGTGCTGGTTTAGAGGATGGTGGTGGCTTAAGTGGTGGTCGTGGCTTAGAGGGTGGTGGTGGTGGCTTAGAGGGTGGTGGTGGTAGCCTAGAGGGGTGTGGTGGCTTGGGTGGCGGTCGCGGCTTAGAAGGGGGTGGTGGTGGCTGCGGTGGTGGTGGTTTCCTAGGTGGTGGTGTTTGCTTAGAGGGTGGTTGTGGTTTGGGTGGTGATGGCGGTTTGGGTGGTGATGGTGGTTTGGGTGATGATGGTGGTTTGGGTGGTGATGGTGGCTTAGAGGGTGGTGGTGGTGGCTGGGGTGGTGGTAGTTTCCTAGGTGGTGGTGTTTGCCTAGTTAGTGATGGTGGCTTAGAGGGTGGTTGTGGTTTGGGTGGTGATGGTGGTTTGGGTGGTGATGGTGGTTTGGGTGGTGATGGTGGTTTGGGTGGTGATGGTGGTTTGGGTGGTGATGGTGGTTTGGGTGGTGATGGTGGTTTGGGTGGTGATGGTGGTTTGGGTGGTGATGGTGGTTTGGGTGGTGATGGTGGCTTATAGGGTGGTGGTGGTGCCTAGAGTGGTGGTGGTTTCTTGGGTAGTGGTGTTTGTGGACGTAGTGGTTTGGGTGGTGGTCGTGGCTTAGAGGGGGTTGGTGGTGGATTGGATTGGTGGTGGTGCCTGGTGTGGTGGTGTTTTGGGTATTGGTCGTGGCTTAGAGGGGGTTGGTGGTGGCTTGAATTGGTGGTGGCTTGGGTGGTGATAGTTTCCTAGGTGGTGGTGGTTGCCTGGGTGGTGGAGGTGACTTGGGTGGTGGTCATGGTTTGGGTGGTGGTCGTAGTTGGGGTGGTGGTGGTTGTGGTTACAGTAGTAATGATTGGGGTGATGGTAGAGGTTGTGACAGGAGGTTAGTGTGGTGGTATTTTTGGTGTTGATGCGTGGCTGGGTGGCGGTGGTCGCGGTGGTGCTTGCTTCGGTTCTGATGTTTTGGATGGTGGTGGTAGTGGTATTGGGGTAGTGGCGGTGATGGTGATGGTGGGGCGGGGGTGGGTGGGTGATGGTGGTTGGTCTCATGGTGGTTTTCAGCAGAACAGGTTAATTAAGTAGCCAAACTGCCCTAGCATCGAGTTCTACTTTATTTTTCAATAATCATGTCAAAACCAAAGGCAGGAGCGGTTTTTCTTGATACCCACAACCGGCCAGGCGAGTCTCCTCATCCGACTGACAGTCGACCCACAATGTCAAGAGTCAGCCTACTCAGATAGATAATTTTGCAATTCTGTCTTCATTATGCCACGCAATTCTGTCCAGCTCAACCCGATTTTCCCCCTTTAGGCTGAATGAAATTGCTTGGCTCTTGTCGTCAAAACAAACTCTGAGAGGAATAGGATCAGGCCCACGGGGTCACTCGTGAGTCTGACTGACGCCTGGCAATTTCATTCAGCAAACGAGAAACCTACAAAACGAATAGAAAAAGAATATAGCACACTGCAACCCCAATGATTTGAGATATCATATAAACGCGTGCATTTATTAGTTCTCATTCTTACGCGATAAAGCAATAGAAAATCAATTACTAATTATTCACTTTGTAAATTATAATAGGTCAACGTAACATGCGATTTTTTTGGTGGAAATCATTAACAAAAAGTTGCTAAAACCTATTTACTAACGAAAGAAGTCGCAGCGGTTGAATGATACGCCATGTTTGTTTTGATATATACCGAGGTCGAAGAAATGAAAGGATGATAAATTAGTCTATTCTAACCTAACCTAACCTAATTAACCTAACTAACCTAACCAATATTTATTAATTCGTTACCTTAAATTCTAAAGATCATCCGGTTCGTCGTCATCGTCACGGATGCTGACGGCCTGATTATTATTGTACCTCGGGCAATTAACGGATGACGGCAGAACCCCGTGTTCTCTCATAAAGTCCAAGGAAGCCCTGTCTTTGTAACAGCGCTTATTAACGTCACCTGGAGTTGGAGAACACCCGGTCCACAACGTGAAAGCCATCGTCTGATAGTAACTGGACTGGCATGGCGTCTGGACCGTATCCTAGCGGCTTCGTTTGTTAGTAAATTTACTTGTAGCAAGGTTTTTTTATTTTCTATTTCTGCAATGGAAATTGTATATTACGTTCATGTATTATAATTTACAAAATTAATATTTAATTTTCTAATGCTATATCGCGTAGGTGTGCACAACTAAAATAACACCGCCCAACAACCGCACGCCTGTTTAACCTTGACAACCAACCGTGGTCAACCTAGCCTGCCAAACTTAACCTCCTTGCGACGGAGATCTGCCCCTCTTAATTAAACCTTATCCCAGTTGGATCAACCAACCCAAGTCGACAGACAAACCGCATGGGAGTTGGGAATTCACCCTTCGAATCTGCACTGGACGGGCGGATATGCAGTGGGTCCGAATACTTCATATTTCACATCCCGCTGTTCAATATGAGTATCGAATACTAGGTAACCACAACGATATTTCTAAGCACTGTATCGTACTCGGGCAAAAATAATGATCATTTTGTGCACGAAAGATCGGCGGTTTCTAGAGCACGTGCTAATTAAACAGCAAGCATTAATGAATTAAGATACCGGATTATAATTTTGTCGTGTGAAATTCCTTGAATAGAAAATAAAAATACAGACAAATAATTAGCACGTGCTACAATTTCTGATAGGTATCTTTGAGTACCTGTCTCGGCATCCAGCGAAGATTTACCTGTAAGCATCGAAGTGTGTCGTGTCACTAGAAAATTGTCTTATGTGTGACATACCCCGAGTATAACCAAATTATTCGGAGCACCCGTTACCCTTCGACCCGAGTTATGTCAACTTGATAGAAAAGCCTGTCTCTCGGCAGAATAGTATAAATTTCATAGTTTATTCCTTCGAAGTGTAACAAGTAGTTTGCAGTGTCTTTGTGTACTTACTTTAACAGTGAGGTGCTCCTTGGTGCAGATGTAACTTGGGCGGAAGTATTTTATGTGACTCATGTGCACATTTCTATAAAATCAAGTCACAATACACTTATAATTCCTTTGGAATTCTAAAACACTTTGATTTCAACATTCGAAAACTACAAGGGCAGTTTTCTTATTCACGCTCACTACGCATACACGTAAAAACATTTCACAATTAATGTCATCTTTAGAAATGGGGTCAAGTAACATTTTTTCACCATACACTAAGAATTTGAATGCACACTCACGACGAGAACGCCAGTTGTGAATGGATCGTGTCGTCGAAATAGGTTCTTTAACGCGATTGGCTGAGAACGACATCATACCCGTGTTTGGGCCAATCATGATCCTTGTTTCAGTCACTTTCGTATGTCTAGTAGGAGTTTTGAACTACTTATCAGCCCACCCCCCCTAAAAATATATATATAGTCTTATATAAATCAAATCGTTCTGAATTATTACATGAACTGATACCGCGTATTTGGTTGAAACTTCAATCATTTCTATATTAGTATTGACTTCAGCGTTGTCGTTGTAATGCATATGTGTTAACAAAAATGTTCCATCATTTCTCGTCACGACGAATTTCGCAATCGGTATGATAATTGAAGGAATTAACTTTTAATTCTAACTACAATGGAAAAAAAAAATCCTAATTGGTATTGCAAATTTATGATACCAACAATCATTCGAAGGTACTATTGTTTTCCGATGAATTTAAACTTAAGAAAATCGTCTGGCTTTAGCTGGAAAAAATATAACATCCCTAAGTACAGTAACGGAACAACAATATCGAAGTTTGTGTAGTTATGAGTCAGGTTGGGGTGAGGGCAACATCATTCTCCTCATTCTGAAGTAAGCATTCTGCTTCAAAACATGAAGTTTTCGACAAGGAAACTGTACTTAGGGATGTTATCTTTTATTTTGCTAAACCCAGACGTTTTTCTAATTTACATGGTAGTCACCCTTCAGCGAGTGAGACAAGATCATTTGCTCACCGTTCAATAAAGTCGTCTCAGTTGTATTTTTTATTTTATTTTAAACTGTATACGTGAAATGCAATATGGGAGTGCGCGTACAGGATGCCGAATGCACTTTTGCAGAAAGACAATAGGCCGAAAGCCAAGATGCCGAACGGACTCAATGCCGAACGGGGTTCGGAAAAAAGCCCGGCGAAAAAAAAAAACGCTTAGGAAAATAGCAGCATATAGGGAACTCACTGACGGAAAAAAGCCCCACCTTGAAAATACCCGGTCGGAAAGAAGCCCCAGTTTGTAGAAAAACCCCAATTAGGCGGAAAAAAACCAATCAAGAAAGCAAGACTATTTTTAATAAAACTTCATGTTTTGAAGCAGAATGCTTACTTCAGAATGAGGAGAATGATGTTGCCCTCACCCCAATCTGACTCATAACTACACAAACTTTGATATTGTTGTTCCGTTACTGTACTAAGTGATGTTATAGTTTTCCCAGCTAAACCCAGACGATTTTCTTAAGTTTGAATTTATTGGAAAACAACAGTACCTTCGAATGATTGTTGGTATCATAAATTTGCAATACCAATTAGGATTTTTTCTTTGTAGTTAGAATTAAAAGTTAACTCCTTAAATTATCGTACCTAATGCAAAATTCGTCGTGACGAGAAATGATGGAACATGTTTGTCAAAACAAATGCATTACAACGACAACGCTGAAGTCAATACTAATATAGAAATGTGTGGAGTTTCAATCAAATACAAAGTATCATTTCATGTAATAATTCAGAACGATTTGATTTATATAAGACTATATATATATTTTTTTTGGGGGGGGGGTTGATAAGTAGTTCAAAGCTCCTACTAGACATACGTAAGTGACTGAAACAAGGATCATGATTGGCCCAAACACGGGTATGATGCCGTTATCAGCCAATCGCGTTCAAGAATCTATTTCGACGACACGATCCAGTTAGAACTGGCGTTCTCGTCGTGAGTGTGTATTCCAATTCTTAGTGTATGGTGAAAAAATGTTACTTGACCGCATTTCTAAAGATGACATTAATTGTAAAATGTTTTTACGTGTATGTGTAGTGAGCGTGAATAAGAAAACTGCCCTTGTTGTTTTCGAATGTTGAAATCAAGGGGTTTTAGAACTCCAAAGGAATTATGAGTGTATTGTGACTTGATTCTATAGAATTGTGCACATGAGGCACAGAAGATACTTCCGCCCAAGTTACATCTGCACCAAGGAGCACCTCACTGTTAAAGTAAGTACACAAAGACACTGCAAACTACTTGTTACACTTCGAAGGAATAAACTATGAAAATTATACTATTCTGCCGAGAGACAGGCTTTTCTATCAAGTTGACATAACTCGGGTCGAAGGGTAACGGGTGCTCCGAGTAATTTGGTTATACTCGGGGTATGTCACACATAAGACAGTTTTCTAGTGACACGACACACTTCGATGCTTACAGGTAAATCTTCGCTTGATGCCGAAACAGGTCTCAAAGATACCTATCAGAAATTGTAGCCGTCATTACCATTTGACTTGTCATTTTTTTCTTTCAGATTTGCTAATTATTTGTCTGTATTTTCGTTTCTTATTCAGGGAATTTCACACGACAAAAATACAATCCGGTATCTTAATTCATTAATGCCTGCTGTTTAATTAGCACGTGCTCTAGAAACCGCAGATCTTTCGTGCACAAAATGATCATAATTTTTGCCCGAGTATGATACAGTGCTTAGGAATATCGTTGTGGTTACCTAAAATTTGATACTCATATTGAACAGCGGGATGTAAAATATGAAGTATTCAGACCCACTGCATATCTCCCCGTCCCGTGCAGATTCGAAGGGTGAATTCCCAACTCCCATGCGGTTTGTCTGTCGACTTGGGTTGGTTAATGGATCCAACTGGGATAAGAGTTAATTAAGATGGGCAGATCTCCGTCGCAAGGAGGTTAAGTTTGGCAGGTTAGGTTGACCACGGTTGGTAGTCAAGGTTAAGCAGGCGTGCGGTTGTTGGGAGGTGTTATTTTAATTGTGCACACCTACACGATATAGCATTAGAAAATTAAGTATTAATTTTGTAAATTATGATACATGAACATAATATGCAGTTTTTATCGCAGAAATAAAAAAAACAAATAAACCTTGCTACAAGTAAATTTACTAAAGAACGAAGTCGCTTGGATACGGTCCAGACGCCATGCCAGTCCAGTCACTACCAGACGATGGCTTTCACGTTGTGGAACGGTTGTTCTCCAACTCCAGGTGACGTTAATAAGCGCTGTTACAAAGACACAGGGCTTCCTTGGACTTTATGAGAGAACACGGGTTTATGCCGTCGTCTGTTAATTGCCCGAGGTACAATAATAATCAGGCCGTCAGCATCCGTGACGACGATGACGAACTGGATGATCTTTAGAATTTGAGGTACCGAATTAATAAATATTGGTTAGGTAAGGTAGGTTGGGTTAGGTTAGAATAGACTAATTTATCATCCTTTCATTTCTTCGACCTCGGCATCTATCAAAACAAACATGGCGTATCATTCAACCGCTGCGACTTCGTTCGTTAGTAAATAGGTTTTAGCAACTTTTTGTTAATGATTTCCACCTAGAAAATCGCATATTACGTTGATCTATTATAATTTACAAAATGAATAATTAGTAATTAATTTTCTATTGCTATATCGCGTAGGAATGAGAACTAATAAATGCACGCGTTTATATGATATCTCGAATCATCGGGGATTCCTCGTCTGCTGGACGAAATTGCCAGGCGTCAGTCAAACTCACGAGCGACCCCGTGGGCCTGGTCCTGTCCCTCTCAGAGTTTGTTTTGACGACAAGATCCAAGCAATTTCATTCAGCCTAATGGGGGAAATCTCGGGATGAGCTGGACAGAATTGTGTGGCATAACCAAAACAGAATTGCAAAATGATCTATCTGAGTAGGCAGACTCTTGACGTTGTGGGTTGACTGTCGATCGGGTGAGGAGAGTCGCCTGGCCGGTTGTGGATATCAAGAAAAACCGCTCCTGCCTTTGGTTTTGACATGATTATTGAAAAATAGAGTAGAACTCGATGCTAGGGCAGTTTGTCTACTTAATTAACCTGTTCTGCTGGATCATTCTCAGTTGGAAAAACCAACAAAATGAAAACCACCATGAGACCAACCACCATCACCCACCCACCCCTGCCCCACCATAACCATCACCGCCACTACCCCAATACCACTACCACCACCATCCAAATCATCAGAACCGAAGCAAGCACCACCGCGACCACCGCCACCCAGCCACGCATCAACACCAAAAATACCACCACACTAACCTCCTCTCACAACCTCTACCATCGCCCCAACCATTACCACTGTTACTACAACCACCACCACCCAAACTACGACCACCACCCAAACCATGACCACCACCCAAGTCACCTCCACCACCCAGGCAACTACCACCACCTAGGAAACTATCACCACCCAAGCCACCACCAATTCAAGCCACCACCAACCCCCTCTAAGCCACGACCGCTACCCAAACCACCACCACACATGAAAAAATCATGCGGACGCCCCTGGATGCAACAGGACACTTTATTTTGTATTCAAATGCATTTTAATTTGGTTTCTACTTTGTTTTTATTTATGAATTAGGATATATTGCATTTCTATACCCCTATTATTCTATACATTTTTTTTTTCTTTTTATCTAATTCGACGACCTCTCCTCGCCGGAGGTTAAGTAGATATACGTAATTTTCTCATGTTTTTATTGCACTGTAGTATAATATTTACTGTTTTATGTTTATAAGTTAGAGTATACACTCAACCCTCGATTTGCCGGACTAAAAGGGGGGAAGGCTTGACCGGGAATAGCAAATGTCCGGCAATGGAAAATGTCCGGGGGCCTACCCCCTTGCCGGACTTTACCCTATATATGTCCGGGAAACACAACCCACCCCCGGACTTCACCTCGCATAGCTGTCCTATACTGTCCTGTAATATAATATATTACCTTCTACAACATGCACATATACAACATACATATACTATATACAGGTACTGTACTGTTTTTTTTATTAGCATTTACCTTAATGTAGATATATTGATGGTAGATATATAGCGGTAGTTTGAAATCGACTCTTCCCGGACTTTTTTACTTTTTTTGACCCCCCGGACTCTTGTCCAGCAAATCCGAAATCCGGCAAATGGAGGTCCGGCAAATCGAGGGTTGAGTGTATTGCATTTTTAATGTTATTATCAATTCATGTGCTGTTAATTCTATGTCTAATTCAACGATTGCAATGTCTTTTTTCATTCTTGCCGAAAGTTTATAATCCAAG
Source organism: Oratosquilla oratoria (assembly GCF_046742065.1). NCBI lineage: Eukaryota > Metazoa > Arthropoda > Malacostraca > Stomatopoda > Squillidae > Oratosquilla > Oratosquilla oratoria. Next base: position 28,689,360 of record NC_134789.1, read on the forward strand.
ATGGCATGTCTTCAATCTACTTACATAAAAGTAGATATTACATATTTCTAATTGCACTTGGATGAATGACTTTTTCAAACGAATGGTGTCAACAATATGTAAACACAGCGCGGGAAACACAGAAAAAAATAATTACGTTGGAAAATATATATTATTTCTACACAAAATAATGTTCTATTTTTCATTCACAGATTTTTTCAGTGATCTTCATATATAATTTTCGTTAGCGCTATTTCTTGATTTGCTCTATCTTCCATGTTTAAACGAGATATTTTACGTTTCACCTTTTGCGGCCCATTGCATTTCATACCTGTCAACTCGGCTTAATTGTCTGGTAAAATACTTGGCTGTGTGGAGTGGTTAGGAATTTGGTAGGAAACACTTAGATGTTTCACTCAGTGAAGTGCTCCATGGTGAGGCTTAAGTCGAACTCATGCTAAAATACCTAGTAGTACTTACCTTTGTAATCATTGTTTCCCTGTCATGTTATATCATTGTGACTGCTTAAGCTTTTATGTTCATTTTTGTAATTCTTGCATATTCCAGACTTTATCAATCCTGATGATGTCTCATTGTAGACGAAACGTTGAATAATATATATTTAGGCAATTTTGGTGAAATAGCCTTTGTTCACCCGCCGAATAGCCGCATCCTTGTAAGAATACTGGAGATTACGAGGAAGAAGATTAATGTCAAAATGCTGTCGCCTTTAAAGCTACCTACTCCATTATTTTTTAATGTATATATATATATATATATATATGTATATATAAATATATATAACATATATATATATATATATATATATATATATATATATACATGCATATATAAACATTTTAGAATCTCTGCCAAGGGATTCGAACCCTGATCTGTGCGTGCATAATCAAGAAGCCAAGACGCTGGCAACTGAGCTACGTGTGATGATACAAAAGAACTGTACGGGGACTTGTACAGTCCTTTTGTACCATCGCACGTAGCTCAGTTGCTAACGTCTTGGCTCCGTGATTATGCACGCACAGGTCAGGGTTCGAATCCCTTGGCAGAGCTTCTAAAATGTTTAATCTTTCTTAAACATACACAACACACACACACACACACACACACACACACACACACACACACACACACACACACACACACACATATATATATATATATATATATATATATATAGTGTGTGTGTGTGTGTGCATACATATATATATATATATATATATATATATATGTATATATATATATATATACAATATATAAATACATGAGTATATATATATATATATATATATATATATATATATATATATATATATGTGTGTGTGTGTGTGTGTGTGTGTGTGTGTGTGTGTGTGTGTGTGTGTATAAATATAATAACATTTTGATTACCAATTTATCACATTTAAAATGTCCATAGCCAAAGTTTATATTATTATCAAAAGTGTCTGAAGTGTCTAAAGATGTAATATACGAAAGTACTTACTGTCTACAATGTTCTCTTCTCCTGGGGTTATTTTGCATCTTTGTATCACGGTGATGCGTTTGCTTGCATATATATATATATATATATGTATATGTATATATATATATATATATATATATATATATATATATATATGTATGTATATATATATATATATATATATATTTATGTATATATATATATATAGATATATATGTATATACATACACTGTATGAAAGTGTTTGTGAAATAGTTTGTATATGTGTGTTTGTGTGTGTCTAGGGATATTCGTGCATCCGTGTGTGTGTGTGTGTGTGTGTGTGTGTGTGTGTGTGTGTGTGTGTGTGTGTGTGTGTGTGTGTGTGTGTGTGTGATTCACCATGGTCTTGGATCACGTGTTGGACTCGTGATCTACAGTTATTAACCTCCCGGATGAGAGCTCAGAGCTCGTATGACCGATCTATGGGTAATACTGTGACTTTACACACACACACCCAACTCCCCCTCCACGAGAGTTGGAGTAACACCCCGGAGCGCAGCGATACTGAAATTATTTCAGCCCTGGGCGGGAGTCAAACCCGGACTGCCGTAGTGGGAGGCGAGAACTCTAACCACCGTGTGTGTGTGTGTGTGTGTGTGTGTGTGTGTGTGTGTGTGTGTGTGTGTGTGTGTGTGTGTGTGTGTGTGTGTGTGTGTGTGTGTGTGTGTGTGTGTGTGTGTGTGTGTGTGTGTGTGTGTGTGTGTGTGTGTGTGTGTGTGTGTGTGTGTGTGCGTTTGTTTGTTTTATGTGAGAGATGATAAAAGAGAAGGACGAGGAAGGAGATTGTAGTCCCGTCCTTTATTTCTCGTGATCTCTCCCCCATCGGCCTCTCCATCCATCGACTAATTATGAGGCGGCAGCACCGCGTGCATGAGAGGAAGTTCTCGCTTTGCAACAACAAGAAAGGCTTGTCGATTCTTTTCTTTTCCTTTCATCTTGGATCGTCCCATTGTTTTCATCTGTAAATGCATTGGAAAGTATATTTACTTTTGAATATGGGTATAATTGAGCCTAACTAGTTCTCCATGTCAGAGAATGCATTCTTAATGTTATTAATTTACTAACTGGGGCGCCTGTTGTCATTATGGATTTAGTTTGAGAGTCTTCACTTGCTAATTAGGGGTATAAAAAATCTAGTCCGTCTCTTTGCTTTGTTGCCAGGAGCGTAGAACACTAAAGCTCTGGAACACTATTGGGGCTTCCACGTATTACATTCTGGCCTGATCATCCTGGGAATCAGATAGAAACTGCCTTTCTCTGTGAGTGCAGTGTCTAGATCGTTTTTTATGGTTAAAT
>NC_134789.1:28699655-28709655 GCF_046742065.1 Oratosquilla oratoria
TATATATATATATACATAAAAGTCTGGGGTAAACTTACTACGGTAAATATAACAAAAGAAACAATTAAAAGGTGTATAGACAAACTCAAAGTTAATAAAACACCAGGGCCTGACGGTTGGCATCCAAGAATCTTAAAGGAAATGAAAAATGAGATTGTTGTTCCATTAGAAATTATTTTCAAGAAATCCATCATATCTGGAGATGTCCCAAGAGAATGGAAGCTAGCTAACGTTACTCCCATATTCAAAAAAGGTGACAAAAAGAAACCAAATAACTATAGGCCTATTAGTTTGACTTCGATCGTAGGAAAAATAATGGAAACTATCATCAGAGATGCTATCGAATATCATTTAGAAAGTAACCGTTTGATAAATGATAGCCAACATGGTTTCAGACGGAAACGTTCTTGCGTGACTAACTTACTCGAATTCTACAACACAGTTGTCTCGAATTATGACAAAAGAAACAATATAGATTTAATATATCTAGACTTTGCAAAAGCTTTTGATACCGTCCCACACGAAAGACTACTTACTAAATTAGCTTTGCATGGAATAAGTGGTAGCCTATTAGGTTGGACTAGTAATTGGTTGAAAGGTCGAAAACAGAGAGTTGTTTTAAATGGAAAAACTTCTGGATGGAAAAGTGTTGCAAGTGGAGTTCCTCAGGGTTCCGTTCTTGGGCCACTTCTATTCATAGTATATATAAATGATATAGACCATGGACTAAAATCTACTGTTTCCAAATTTGCTGATGATACAAAACTGTGCGGAGTGGCAAATGATCACTCAAACCAATTAGATATTCAAGAAGATTTAGATCAATTACAGCAATGGTCTGAAAAGTGGCTAATGAAATTTAACACAAGTAAATGCAAGGTAATGCACATAGGTAAAAATAACAGCAAGTACGATTACAAGTTATTTGGAAATTCGTTAACAAAAGTGGATAGTGAAAAAGATCTCGGCGTAATTATCAGTAACGACCTCAAATCATCCAAGCAGTGTATTTCAGCCTCTGAGAAAGCAAATAAGATTCTGGGATTGATTGCGCGATCTTTTTATTTCAAAAGTCCATCACTCATTAACAAGCTATATAAATCGTTAGTTCGTCCACATTTGGAATATGCTGTTTCCGTATGGTCACCGAATCTCATTAAAGACATTGACAGACTGGAAAAAGTACAACGGCGAGCCACAAAACTGATTCCAAATATCAAAAATAAATCATACGAAAATCGACTTAAGCACATGAATCTGTTTTCCCTAAAAAAGCGTAGACTCAGAGGTGACTTGATACAGGTCTTTAAGATTTTAAAGGGAATTGACAACATCAAAAGTGACCAAATTTTCACATTGAATGAGAATCAGACAAGAAACAATGGTCTCAAACTGTCCGGAAATAGATTCAATTTGGAAGTAGGTAGAAACAACTTTGCCAACCGTGTAGTTAATGAATGGAATAAACTTCCTGCACAGGTAGTGCAATGTAGTTCAGTTCGAAGCTTTAAGAATCATTTAGATAAATACCTAAGTAAGATGCTGTAATGATTATAATTTATGTTATATTATTTGTTTTTGTTTTGTTATAATTTGTCTGTCTGATTTTCATTTATTATTAGTTATATGTCAATTCATTATCATTTACTATTTACCTGTTTGTTTGTTATTCAACTATACCAATGCATTTATTTATGTATTTTAATTGTTATTTACATTGTTATAGTTTTAATTTATTATTAATATGATTTTTTTTTTTTTTTTTTTTTTTTCATCCGACCTAGATATGGATCACAAGATCTCCTGTCGGCATGCTTTGCCTTTGTAATCCTTTGTAATATATATATATATACATATATACATATATATATACATATATACAAATATATATATACATACATATATATATATATACATATATATATTCACAGAAAGCTTCAGTCATACGAAATCGCACACTATTAATAGTTTAATTATGTATGTGTTACACAGTATATTGATTGAGTTGCTGCTGTAAATGATAGTTTCATATAAAAATGAACTGAATATTTCATATTCAACAGCGTAATGACAAGAAAGAAGTAAGCATAAAAGATGACAGCGTGAAATATAATCAGGAGAACGAACGAACAAGTAAATAAACCGTGAAATTACAAATGAAAACTGCGGACACATGCTACTCCTTCGCAACCGTTCATTTGCCTGCGCTTGTATGTAATTTCCTCTTTACACGAATTTCGCTGGGCCCAGTCCAACAACGCGACGTCCAGGGAAGGGAAGGACGGAGATGAGGAAGACCAAGGGGGGGAAAGCTGTTCTCGTGAATTGGGAAACTGCCCTCAGTGAAAGGGGGCGGGTAGATTTCACATCAAGGTACGAAGGGAGAATTGGCGAATTAATGACAAACAACAAAAATAAAAAAGACAGAAAACAAAAACTACTATTTATCATCACAGTAGAATTATGGATATCATTCTGGTTTGTATTTCGAATAAGAGTGGTAATGATTTATACATTCATGCAAGTTACACACACACACACACACACACACACACACACACACACACACACACACACACACACACACACACACACACACACACACACACATACACACACATTAGATATGGCGAGATAGAGAGACTGTACACCACGAGCGTAGCTCCCCTTTCCGTAAGATACAACTAGTTAAATAGAACTACAGAAGGTACACACACACACACACACACACACACACACACACACACACACACACACACACACACACACACACACACACACACACACACACACACATACACACACGCGCACACACACACACACACACACACACACACACACACACACACACACACACACACACACACACAGACACACACACACACACACACACACACACACACACACACACACACACACACACACACACACACACACACACACACACACACACACACACACAAATATATAGAATTATGCATAGATAAGGAAATAACGAATCCATGATTTGCAAACCTGTCCTGCGATAACGGAGTTGTCGTAGAGATGACAAATCGCTGTTGACCTTCACCGTTATCTACTGATGGTCATTTGTTTTCAGGAGGAGAGTGGGACTTCTCGCTCGGCTACTTCCACGTTTAAATTCCCAATTGCATGGCCGTCGATCCTGTACTGCGTTACCTATAACTAACCAACGCTTGTGACCTTGTATCGTGCCGAAGAGGTGGAGTTGATTGTATACATGCGGTAAAGGACGGATTTAAGGAGGGTGATGGAAAGGAGAGATAATAAAAGAAGTTGTCAGAGTTCTTCCTTGAGTGGGAAACATTTTGAAATCATCAATCAATTCTGTGTAACTGGACCGAAGTAGTGTCACAGAATTCTCTAAAGTACTGACTTGACCAAACTTGTGCATCCGTCTTGGGACGCTGATCATTCTTCACGGAACCTGATTCCTGGTCTTGGTCGTACTCCACAGATCTTTTGTTTTTCAGAAAAAATCTGAGGTTAAAAGGATATATCATGCTTGGGGTCTTCTGGAATTTTGCGGCCGCAGAGAGTATACTTAACAGAGATTACATCATACTTGTCTTATGAACTCGGCTGTTAACTCGAAATGGGTCTGCCTATGTACTTAAGGCCTGTGCGTGGTCTCAACGGAGTGTTTGGCCTTCCCCATTCTCTCATTACTTTTATCTCCGCCTGTTTTACATAGATCCCCACTTTGTATCTTCCCAAGATAGTTTCTCACTACACTGCAGAAAATCCACGATTTTGGTAGAAATAGTTGAGGCACAGGAATTTCTTCAGTCGCACAACATCAGAATACTTTTTTTCTTTTTAAACTTTTCAGCCATTACCTCCTCTGCAAGCTGGCAAGCGCTGGGCATCAATTCGACCGCCGCCAGAGCCAAGCTGGGTTGGGGTCGTTCATAAATCTTACTTATGCGTGGAAAGGCCTCGGTATCGCTGTAATTTAGAAATTCTTCTCGATCACTTCCTCAAAGTATTGGGCAAATCATAGCACTACGGTATTAACGAAGGATTTCTCCAGTGTTTCGTGAAGTATCCAAGATTATATAATTTTTGCCATTTTGCTAAAATCTTTGAACGCATCTCATTCACTTCGGAGGAGCCCGACTAGAGATTTCTTCTCTATTTAGACACTGTCTTGCTCACATCCTATCAAATGCGTCATATCTCTTCGTGTACGTCATCACTAAAATTCCCATTACCATTTGAATTCATGTCAGATTTGTTTCGCTAAGTACCACATATGTGTGCTTGACTACAAGGATTATAAACGGTTCTGAGCAGTGTCTACGCACGGAAAAGGAAATGGAAGGAACACTTGAACATTTTTTCCCCAGGAAATTCTTGGTCATTCATAATCAGATGGGTAGATGACATCAAATATTCGCATTTCTCTTCTTACTCTCTCGGAAACTCTTTAGAGCAGAGAAAGCCATTTGTTCTCCTCCCCTTTGCAACTACCTCTTAAATCTTTCCACTTTGTCTACAGCTATTTGTGTTAAAGTTGTGTTTGAATGGACATGTATATTCTATCATCGTTTGCAAATTTCCTGCATAACTTTAGGGTCACCAGCTTGTTCCCTGTTTGATGACCGTCTCCCCGACCCACCTGGGATGTGGAAGGATGGAGGGACTCGAACCCTAAAGCCACTCTTTTTGCACTCCTATTTCGGCATTCCATCGGAACACAACGAGTCACCATGCATTGATTCATACATACATACACACACACACATACATACATACATACATACATACATATATAATACATATATACATACATACATATATACATACATACATGCATGCATGCATGCATACATACATACATACATACATTCATACATATATACATATTTGTATTCATGCATATATACATAGACACGTGCATATAGAGAGACGAAATAGCTCAGTATGCAGAACGGCGAACTGCTGTGCAAAAGATCGCTGTGTCGAAGCCTACTTAATCCAATTAGTTTCTAAGCATCGGCGTCTTAAACCTATACCCATACTGTTCACTCAGGCACAAAGGCATATACATATACAGAGTATGTACGTACATTATATATATATATATATATATATATATATATATATCTACACACACACACACACACACACACACACACACACACACACACACACACGCACGCACGCACACACACACACACACACACACACACAAATACATATATAATTATATATATATATATATATATATACATACACACACACACACACACACACACACACACACACACACACACACACACACACGCACACACATATATATATATATGTATGTATATATATATATATATATATATGTATATTTATATGTATATATATGTATATATATATGTATATATATATATATATATATATATATATATATATATATATATATATATATGTATAATATATACTGCATGTATTTCTCCGCGAGTCACTCGATGTTGATGGCTTAGAATTAAAGTGAATTGTGGTTGATAGAAATGTATATCTGTTCACTGGGACCCATACAGTGTTGTATATATGTATATATATATATATATATAAATATATATATATATATATATATATATATATATATACTCGTGTATATGTATATATATATATATATATATATATATATATACATACAGTTCGTATGTGTTTTAAAAATATAACTTTACTAGTCTTATGTGATAGAATGCATCTGTAAAATATATAGAAAGAAGACATACATACATATACCAAGGCTTTTTCCCCCTTCCAAGGGAGGTAGCCAAAAAGGGAAAGGCATAAAAACACTCCCACCCATTTCATCCCTTAATACACTCCACACCCCTCCCACCCTTCCTCTCATCTGAGCACCTCCTGGATGACGGGTCATCCCTGCACCCTGCCCACCGCCCTGGGTCAGAAGCAGTGTCGCAAGACACAGTACATCCACAGCAAGGCCGCTTCATTTAATCGGCGACCCCCCCTCTCCGTCCCCCTTTGCATATAAGGCGAGGACGGGGAGAAATCCCTTCGGGCTGCGTCAAAATTTACTCACACATACTAACCCCCCCCACCCCCCCCGCCCATTCCTCCTCATGCAGTCACAACATCATCCATATACAACCATTCTCCACTCACCTCTGTCTTCCGTCCTCTCCCTTCCTTCCTCAACAGACATTCCCCTCTTCCCCAAAGCCCCCTTCACCCCATCCATCCACCTCATCCTAGGACGTCCCCTCATGTTCACTCCCTCCACATCTGCCTTCCATACCTCTTTTACTAGTATTTCTTCACTCATTCTTTCCATGTGTCCAAACCATCCTAATATTCTTTCATCAACTCTATCTCCCAAATCCTTTTTCACCCCTGTTCTCCTCCTCACCTCCTCATTTCTCACTCTATCTAGCCTAGTAACCCCCACCATACTTCTCAGACACCTCATCTCAAACACATTCAAACTCCTTCTCTCTTCTTCTCTTATGTTCCACGTTTCTGCCCCATACAGTGCTGTTGGCACAATCACTCCTTCATACAGTCTCCTCTTAGCATCCATTCCCAAATGTCTATTCCTCATTACACTCTTTAAACCACCAAGGCATTTACTCGCTTCTCTCAATCTACATTCTACCTCCACCTTCACTCCACCTTTTCCTGCTACACTTGCACCCAAGTATCTAAAACTATCCACTTCCTCCAGTCGCTCTCCCTTAATGTTCACTTCCAGTCTACTGCCACTTTCACCCCTTGTACATCTCATCACCTTACTTTTACCCACATTTATCTTTAGCTTTCTTCTATCACATACTCTCCCAACTCTGCCACCAGCTTCCTCAATCCCTCCTCTGACCCTGCCACAAGCGCAGTGTCGTCCGCAAACAACAGCTGGCTCACCTCCCACTTTTCTCCATTTTCTTTAACCATCTCCAATCCCTGACTCACTACCCTAGCATTCACCTCTCGCACCACCCCATCCATGTATAAGTTGAACAGCCAGGGCGACATAACGCATCCTTGACGAAGTCCCACCTTTACTTCAAACCACTCACTCTCTCCATTTCTAATCCTAACACATGCTCTACTACTCACATAAGAACTCTTGACAGCTCCCAGAAGCTTTCCTCCTATCCCATAAATCTGCATAACCTCCCACAGTGCCTTTCTGTCTACCCTATCATAAGCCTTTTCCAGATCCATAAAAGCCCAAAAAACATCCTTCCCCTTTCCTATAGCTTTCTCACATATCTGTCTTACCACAAAGATCTGATCTACACAACCTCTACCCGTCCTAAATCCACACTGTTCCTCACCAATTACTCCTTCTGTTCCTCTCCTAATCCTCTCAATTAAGATTCTCCCATAAGCCTTCCCTACTACACTCAACAGGCTAATCCCTCTGAAATTACTACATTCACACTTGTCCCCTTTTCCCTTGTAAAGAGGAACTATACAGGCACTACTCCAGTCCTCCGGTACTCTACCCTCTCTCCAGCAAACATTAAATAACCTCACCAACCAGTCCACCATCACTGAACCTCCCTTTTTCAGACATTCTGCATGACATCCATCCAGACCAGGTGCCTTACCTGCTTTCATCATCTTTACAACTGCCTTCACCTCATCCTTCCTTATTTCTCCTCCATTCTCCTCACTCATCACTCTCATTTTCTTCGTATTTCCCACTGCAGCTATCTTTCCTTCCCTATCCTCCTTCACATTCAGCAACTCCCTAAAATATTCTGCCCATCTTCCCCTCACTGCCATCTCTTCCATTATCAACTCTCCATCTGTACCTTTTACCTTTTCTTCCCTACTTGATTCGCCTCCTCTTCCTCTCTTAATTTCTTTCCAAAACATCTTTTTATTACTTTCAAAATTTTCTGTCATACTCCTACCCCATTTCACATCTGCTCTCCTCTTTGCCTCCTTTACCTTTTGCTTTACTTCTCTTTTCTTTTCTTTGTACGTCTCATATGACTCCCCTGTCCTCTTTTGTAACCAACCTGTGAATGCTCGCTTCTTCTCTTCTACAACCTTCTTTGTTTCCTCATCCCACCATTCACTACCCTTTCTTCTATTTCCTCCTGTCCTTCTTGTTCCACACACCATCCTTGCACACTTTAAGACTCCCTCCTTGAACCATCCCCATTCCTCCTCCACACCCATCTCTGCTCTATCCTTTACTCCCTCCCACTCCTCCTTCAGCTTCTTTTCGTACTCCTTCTCCTTTTCCTTTTCATTCAAGGAGTTCACTCTAAGAACCTCCCTACCTTTTGTCCCTTTCCTCCTTCTCCATCTATCCTCCACTCTCAGCTTACCTTCCACCAAAAAATGATCTGATATTCCCCCACCCTCTCCCCTTAGCACATGTACATCCTTAACTCTTCCTATCATAATCCTATTTACCACTACATAATCCATTAGCGCTCTATCTACCACCCTTCCCTCCACCACCCTCTCCCATGTGTACTTATGCTTGACTTTCTTCCGAAACACTGTATTTGCTATCGTCAACTCTCTTTCTAGACACATTTCCACCATCAACTCTCCACTACGATTCTTTCCTGGAACTCCACACTTCCCAACCACTCCATCGATTGGACCATTTCCCACTCTAGCATTAAGGTCTCCCAGTACTATTACATTGACATTTCTTCCTAAACCCTCTATGCACTCATTTAAATCTATCCAAAAGGCCTCCCTTTCTTCCATGCTCTTCTCACTGCCAGGCCCATATGCACTTACAAAGACCCACATCTCCTTTCCCAGTTTCACCTTCATCCACATTATCCTTGAGGAAACCTCCTTCCACTCCACTACCCCTTTACCTATCTCCTCACTTACTAGAATAGCCACCCCTTCTCTCCCTCGCCCTCTCTTCACTCCTGATAACCTCCCACTTACATTCCCAAACTTACACTCACCCTTCCCTTTCAACTTAGTTTCACTCAAAGCCAACACATCCAACTTTCTTCTCACAAACATACTACCTATCTCTTCCCTTTTACTCTCATCTGTACCACATCCACGCACATTAAAAGACCCAAACCTTAGGGTGCTGGCCCGAGGCCCTCCAGCACCCCTTATGCCTTTCCTTTGCTTTTTAGGAATCTGCCCCTTGGGGCTACAGGGAGAAGGATGCCTAGTCCCTCTCCCCGTCCCTTTCTTCTCGCCTCTTACGATCCAAGTGGGAAAACTTGGTGGCAGTATTCTTTTCCCCCACCACAGGGAATTCCCCCAATCAGAAAGAGAATACTCAGAGAAATGGTACAGGACAGCAACAAGGGGTTGGGGGACAGCATAACGGAGGGACAGTCGTAGTATAAAAGTGTCATCATTTCTCTATGAACAGAATTTCTTCTATCATAGACAAAATGAAAGAAGACAGTCTCTATATATTTTTTCCGACATGTCCACCATTGTTACCAATACGAATGATAATATGTTTTTGCAGTTCTATAAAAACATTTGCCAACTGATTTACATTAATGTCTGAAAGCACATTATTTATTTTAGCTTTCAAATCTTCTAATGAATAAGGTTTGGTTGCATATACATTTGTTTTCACACGTCCCCATATAAATTTTTTTTAATGAAGTCAATTCTGGAGAACGTGGAAGCCAAAAAAATGACCTAACTCTTTCAATCCATCTATTAGAAATTCCTGATTTAGAAACTGTCTAACGCACAGAACAAAGTGGCAAGTAACTCCATCTTGTTAAAACACTGCATCATCTTTCAGTTCTAATTGTTCAAGCTGCGGAATAAAGTAATTCTGCAGCATATCTATGTATCTGTCACCATTAAGAACACAATCTTCGAAAAAGAATGGTCCTATGGTTTTATTTTTTTCTCAAAGCACACGTTAACTTTAGGAGAGTCTCTTTCATGTTCAGCAATTTCATCTGGGTTTTCAGTTCCCAAATTTGGCAATTATGACTGTTGACCTTGCCACTAATGTGAAATGTTGTTTCATAAGAGAACA
>NC_134789.1:28724655-28737155 GCF_046742065.1 Oratosquilla oratoria
ACGTGGCGTGGTCCCCGAAGTGGGGACCGACTGCGAAGGCCTAGTGACGCGTAACAATTTGAGTACTGAAAATAATTAACTGGCCTGCTCGCTCGGGGCAGGCAGTATATATACGCGGGACTAACCCGACGCCATGACGCGATTTGACCTAACGCGGTGACCCTTTCTGGTCTTTCTGACCATTGTCAATACCAGCGTCAGGTCCTAGTACCATCCAAGTCCCGATCGCATACTTGTGGGGTATGCTTGTGAGGTACAGCTGCACAGAAAACTATCGTTAGTAAATCACGCTAATCATTTTGACACAAAACAACGAAACTATTTGAGACAAGTTGAAGTCTCCATCGGAAATAAGATTATCATGTCATAGTGAATCCATATGAACTCCGGAACTATTATTCGATTCATATTCATTCAGAAGGAATTCGAACAATTCGAACCCCAGAAATACCAACCCTTCGGTATCATAAGGTTATGTTCATTAGCGAATGTTTCGACACCCCTACTAACGATAGTTTTCTGTGTAGCTGTACATGTACACCACAGGACCATCGAGATGACACGTCAACGCAGACGGCGGCGGCCGGCGCGGCGTAATCCAGCCTTGACATCTCGGTGTCAAGTGGTCATCCCAGGGGCTTCCCTGACATCCGGGAACCAGACATTCCGGTGTCGCGAGAAGGGTCTTCCGGGTCGTCAAGGTCCATCCCTGGCGATCCTGAACCATTTTCTATTCTTTACAGACAGCGACCTTATATCATTTCTCTGTTTACCATTTCATGCATTTCTTTCTCATTCTTTCGTTTATGTTTTTGTACAGTTTATTTTGCTTGGTCCTCTTGTTTGAAAATGTAGAAAAATACATATCTTCCTGTTTCTAATGCATTCCATTCAGAACCATTTGGATTTTTTTTATTCCATAGATGATGAATGATGTATCCAGTAATCTCACACCTGTTCAAGCCTTTGGTTTCTTTGGCTACAGTTAGTGTTTCTGGTTATAACCTGGCGAATCTATTCAGGTACCGGTGAGCCCTGTGTCAGTCAGAGGGTTGACTATACTTCGTTTTGTTCTTTGGGATTTTGTTTCTTCATACCAATATGTACATTTGATCAAATACGGTCCTCCATGAAACAAAACTATAAGGTCTAAACAAACTACCATGAGATTTCACTTGACTGACGCTAGTTGTTCGCATACAGTGACCCAAGTGGTTTGTGGTTCGGCCTCAGGTAAGAGCTTACATCTGGCAGCATGTTAGGTTGCTGCTGTCGTTCAATGTTTCTATTCAAATTAAAAAAAATAAGATATACGTTAGTTCTGATATCTTATTAAATGTATCCTGAGCGCGTATTGGGTCAATGTCATGGAAGCTCTTTAGGCCGTTTCGGCTTCACTTTTCTGAGCAAGTTTGATCGGCACATTCTGACACCACTGTATGGCGCTATGGTGGTACAAATTAAGCTTCAGTGCTCCACCAGCACCAGAACCACGCTATGGCATTTTGTCCTTCTTCATGTCATTACCACGCCAGCTGCATACTGACAAGATATTACTATCATCCCGCAGCTCGTGTCTTAATCACTGCTAAGAGAGGGAAAAAAATGTTGTCAAGGTTTCACAATCTTGGCACAACAAAACGATAAAGCAAAGTCTGAGAAGCATCATGGCCGTGACCTATGACGTAACACACAAGTCATTGTGACGTCATCACCATGGTTTGCCCGTCTGTCAACAGCACGCTCATCTCCCGTGGTGATATCCAGGTGTCATTATCATTTCCTGTGATTGCACAGTCCGTCATCACTAATACATACTTTCATGTTTGACTACTTGCGTAGGCATGAACGTGTTGAGTGTTTACATCAAAAGATTGATATGCGCATATATTTTTGTGAATATGTTTTTACTCACGTATGAATAAATGCATGTATTATTTACAGTACACATGTATTTTGTACGTAAATATATCTTTTGGTGCTTGGATACATTAATACTATATGTACACACACGTTTGTTTACACATTAATTACATGTATGTTTACACGTATTCATTAAGGGTGCATCCTATATAAATCGTTAGTTCGTCCACATTTGGAATATGCTGTTTCCGTATGGTCACCGAATCTAATTAAAGACATTGACAGACTGGAAAAAGTACAACGGCGAGCCACAAAACTGATCCCAAATATAAAAAATAAATCATACGAAAATCGACTAAAACACATGAATCTGTTTTCCCTAAAAAAGCGTAGACTCAGAGGTGACTTGATACAGGTCTTTAAGATTTTAAAGGGAATTGACAACATCAAAAGTGACAAAATTTTCACATTGAATGAGAATAAGACAAGAAACAATGGTCTCAAACTGTCCGGAAATAGATTCAATTTGGAAGTGGGTAGAAACAACTTTGCCAACCGTGTAGTTAATGAATGGAATAAACTTCCTGCACAGGTAGTGCAATGTAGTTCAGTTCGAAGCTTTAAGAATCATTTAGATAAATACCTAAGTAAGATGCTGTAATGATTATAATTTATCTTATATTATTTGTTTTTGTTTTGTTATCTTTTGTCTGTCTGATTTTCATTTATTATTAGTTATATGTCAATTTATTATTATTTACTATTTACCTGTTTGTTTATTATTTAACTATACCTATGCATTTATTTATGTATTTTATTTGTTATTTACATTATTATAGTTTTTATTTATTATTTTATTATTAATATGAATTTTTTTTCGCATCCGACCTAGATATGGATCAAAAGGTCTCCTGTCGGTATGCTCCGCCTTTGTAATATATGTGCTTGCATCATGTATATATGTATGTGTATCTAAGTATGTATGCATGCATTTAAGTATATAAGTGTGTACGTACGTACGTATGTATTTATGTATGTATGTATGTATGTATGTATGTATACATGTATGTATGTATGTATGTATGTATGTATGTATGTATGTATGTATGTATGTGTATGTATGTGTGTATTTATATATGTATGTATGTACGTACGTATAAATGTATATATGCATTTATGTATGTATGTATGTATGTATGTATTCACCTTGGTCTTTGGATCACGTGCTGGACCCGTGAACGACAGCTATTTTCCTCCCGGAAGAGAGCTCAGAGCTCGTATGACCGATCTATGGGTAATGCTGTGACTTTACACGCACACACACACACGGTTCCCCGCCCACGACAATTGGAGTAACGACTCGAAGCGCAGTGATACTGAAATTATTTCAGCCCTGGGCAGGATTCGAACCCGGACCGTCGTAGTGACAGTCGGGGACTCTACCAACCGCGCCACCGAGTCGTGTAAAAATGTATGCATGTATGTGTGTATGTATGTATGTATGTATGTATGTATGTATGTATGTATGTATGTATGTATGTATGTATGTATGTATGTATGTATGTATGTATGTATATATGTATGTTCCACTCCTGCAGTTATGCCCTTCAATTTTTCAGAAACCTTTTGCCTACAACACCAGACGCGCCTAATGATAAGCCGACGTAACGCCAAGACGCCTGACGCGGCCCTGTCGTGCTTTGCCCTGACACTGACTTTGACGAGATTTGCCGAGGACGTCTCATCTCACCTCGCCTTGCAAGGCCGAAGGGGTTGCTGAAGGACGGCCGCCTTCTTCTTCTTCAAGGTTGAAAGGATCATCGAGTGCAAATCCTGCAGTATATAATGGGTATTATCCGTAAGCAACTGGGAGCTATGGCCTTGTATGCATAACAGACGAGGAACAGCATCTACGGGAAATGCTGGTCTGAGGGAACGCGAATGTGACCTTGTACATGTAAGTGCAACCAGTCAGGTCTGCCGACACGAGGACCCGGCTTCTCTTGTGCGCAGGAACCGGTTCCGTCCTGCTCATCGGGAGGGACGATCAATCACGCGAAATGATACTGCAGGTTTCTTTTCTCGTCGATGTAAAATGAAACATTGGCCAAACACTCTTGATCACCATGTGCACTAGGTTTATAAGGAGAAGCTATTTGATTCCACTTATCTATTATTCTCGTCTGGTGTCGCTTGTTACTTTGCCCGTGCATGTTTCTGTGCCCTTGCCTATAACCATCCCCATCCCCGTCCCTCTCCCCGTCCCTCTCCCTGCCTCCGTCCTATGAAATTATAAGTAGTAGTCTCGAGTCTGAAGAGACGAGGAGGCTTCTACGACAGGCCTAGCGAACGATAAGTTAAAGAATAACAAAATAAGATAGAAAAAATATATACATTCAAGAAACACAAACTTGACCAAGATAGGATCCGACGTAAAAACTTTATCTGGGCAGTATAAGTATCTGACAAGCTTAAGAGCTCAACAGATGCCAGGTGAGAGAGGGGAAGAAATGAAAAATCATAGGCTACCAAAGTGTTTGTACTAAACAACCAATAGTACCAAACAAAACCTAATTTTAGTATTCGTGTCATTTTACTTTTTCTAGAAATGTCAGACCCGTTTGGGGCAATGCCATTTTAAAATAGTGCGCAATAATTGAATGGTGGGTAGGAATACAAAAGACCCTCTATACATACAAAGGAAAGAAAAACTACGTAAAAAAAGACTTCAACATCAAATTGGAAAGAGTGGAACGGTGAACCACAAGACTTATACAAAATATATGAAACAAAAAATACGAGAACCATTCAAAACACCAGATTCTTTCTTTATAAGCAAAAGTCCACTTGGATGGGGTTAGTGGAATTCCTTAAAATTTAAAGGGAAAATATAAAGGAAAATGCACCATTCCACATCAAATTCGAAAATATTCTCAATAAATGCCAAGGGAATATCTGTGAATGAAATAAGCTTCCAGCTAAGGGAATTGATTATATGAGTATATAATTTCGACGTTTTAAGATTCATTTAAACAAACACATATACACTTCTCTCCTTATTCTTTAACTATTTTTTCTTCATCTGACCTCGTTTTAGACCGAAAATCATTCTGTCGGCTTGCTTTATCATTGCAAATTACTATAACTTAAACTAATTCTACCTTTTAGACAACAACAATAACAACATCAACATCAACAACAACAACGACAACAACGACAACAACAACAACAACATCTACAACAACAACAACAACAACGACAACATCAACATCAACAACATCAACAACATTAACAACATCAACATCAACAACATCAACAACATCAACAACATCAACATCAACATCAACAACATCAACATCAACATCAATAACATCAACAACATCAACAACATCAACAACATCAACAACATCAACAACATCAACAACATCAACATCAACAACGCCAACAACATCAACATCATCAACATCATCAACAACATCAACATCAACAACATCAACAACATCAACATCAACATCAACAACAACATCAACATCAACAACATCAACATCAACATCAACAACATCAACAACATCAACAACATCAACAACATCAACAACATCAACAACATCAACATCATCAACATCATCAACATCATCAACATCATCAACATCATCAACATCAACAACATCAACAACATCAACATCAACAACATCAACAACATCAACAACATCAACATCAACAACAACAAGCCCCAATAAGGCAAGATAACACATTTCAAACATTTTGCTCAGCAGAGGGGTAGACTCTGGAAGTGGAATATAGCAGAGTTGTGGTCACTTCTATCATGAGAACTTTATGAGTAATTCTATGTATGCTCAGTACATTATATGTGATGGGACAAACATATCATGTATACAATACAAAATTGAAAAAATATATATATCGCGTGTTGTCATTCATCAATTTTGATGGGTGCGGGGGGGGGGTTATTCTTACTTGTCGATCAAAATACCGACTTCTCTGTACAGTGAGTCTGTGTAGTCGCGTGAGACGAACTGCAACGCTTAATAGAACGTTGTGAGCGAGCAAAATGAGATCAAATCTGTACAGTCAAGATTCGTTGTCCGGAAAGATTGGAGATTCGAGTGACAAAACACACACACACACACACACACACACACACACACACACACACACACACACACACACACACACACACACACACATAAACACACACACACACACACGCACACACACATACACACACACACATACACACACACACATACACACACACACATACACACACACACACACACACACACACACACACACACACACACACACACACACACACACACACACACACACACACACACACACACACACACACACACAGTTGGTAAGCTTGGCATGCATTTTGGGCATGAAGAACATGATTCTATATATTATGAGTCTCTGTGGCTGTAATAGATTAGCTTAAGAGGGGTTTGTGCCCATTCACAGATTCTTGTTTCGCAATCGATTGCCAAAGTTGGTTCCCCTCCTCACATGCATAATTCATTACCATTACTGAGGTTCATGAACGTTTGTTTGAATCTGAAAGTCGGTGTGGGGTTGCCTATTGCAGCCAACAGATGGCTATGGTAGCGAGTGAAGCAAAGGAAACCGAACGGCTTTAGCTGTTGAACCTAAGGCTTCCTTTTGCACGATTGGATGATCTATTTATTCATTATTATTATTCTATATTCTAGTCAACAACGTTAATATACTGGTTTGCCAAATGATAAGCTCTGTCGTAGTTATGTTGACTTCCTTGCTACCGAATGGATGCAACGAAGATGAGTAACATAATTTGGCCACAGCCAAAGTAATACGGATAAAAAAATCAGTAGTAATTATAGACAGAAAAATAAAAAAGTGGCTGCTGATTCAGAAGAAATTAATTGAGAGAGCCTGCAGTTCCTTTGCTATCAATGTGGTGACGCAGAAATGATTGAGATAGACTGACAGTAGCCAAGATTGAGAGAAAGGAGCCACCCGGAGCAGGAACTTCCTAGTTCCCCTCCTCACATGCATACCACCACCGCCACCACCACCACCGCCACCACCACCACTGCCACCACTGCCACCACCGCCACCACCGCCACCGCCACCACCACCACCACCACCACCACCACCACCACCGCCACCACCACCACCACCACCGCCACCACCACCACCACCACCGCCACCACCGCCACCACCACCACCGCCACCACCGCCACCACCGCCACCGCCGCCACCGCCACCACCGCCGCCACCGCCACCACCACCGCCACCACCACCACCACCGCCACCACCGCCACCACCGCCACCACCACCACCACCGCCACCACCACCACCACCGCCACCACCACCATCACCGCCACCATCACCACCACCATCACCGCCACCATCACCACCACCACCACCACCACCACCACCACCACCACCACCACCACCACCACCAACACCCCCAACACGACCACAAGCAGTATGACCATTTAAAGGCAGTATTCCTATGAGTCATCAGGTTCATTAGATAATTCCTGTGTACTATGATTAGAAACCAGCACCGTCGACAATTATATTTCTGATAAGGTAAACAGCTGACATGAACTTCCAAGGCAAGCGCAGGCGGTCTACCCACGCCAAACCTACTACAGCCTCTCATCAGAAATGTCCATGCTAGCTAGTATTATTGCCAATAGTAGTAGTAACAACAGCAAGAGCTATGATACATATATCTCTTGTTAGGATAGCTAGTCGCCCTTTGCCTTGGAGTTAGGTTTTTAGGTTTAAGCAGTCATTAGTCTGTAAGTAAATTCAAATTTGACTCAATTTCGTATTTCAGAAATTAGAGCAACTGTGACGATATTATAATCTTACTGATCCATGAAATATCAAACCAGTAATCATAAGTTGCCACTACATAAAAACTATTAACAATTTAGTATCTTACGTAATCCTACCTTAATACTTTACTTGAGGAAAGGGGAAGTTTCTCAGTTGAATAAAAAGTTGCTTTACGGCAGCTAGAGGAACACTGAAGCCATAATTGGCAGCAAAAGAGCTCGCCAACATAGACTCGAGAAGTTTTTCGGCCCTTCACTGCAAAACTGAATAAAATCGACTGAGGGCAGTTAGAATAGATAATAAAATTGAAAAATGAGGTGAGAGTCAAAGCTTTGAATGACTCCAAGGTTATTTAGTTTTTAGAAGGAGTAAAATTTATGGCTGGATCCTTAGTCATGCTAGCCTGGCTGCTTTCATCACTCTGCTGTGATTATAAGTTTGTTTCACATTTCTTGGTGTATTGACACGATAACTATGATGTATACTCTACGTTCATGGTTGGGCTCCATCCATTTCCAAATTGGCGCGTTCTTGTCGCTGGTTTCTTCTTCGCTGCGCTTCTTCCTGTTCATTTGTTTTCAGTTGTCAATGCGTCAGGGTGTGTCTAGAAACCTTCGGGACATACCTAAGTGTTCTAATTTTTACTTATTCTTGAGCTGTTCTTCCCACTGAAAATCATGCATAAATGAGTTATATATCTAATATCATAAATTTATTTCAAGTTTACTCAAGGCTTTAATATTCTGACTACAAAATCTCGTCTCATGTATGAAAAATCTATTATCGTCACGTAAGTATATTATCACGAAGTTAGGATGTCAGTAGCACTGCTGACATTACACTCTATAAGCACTTTAGAACTTTAAGTATGAAAGTCGCAACATCTACAGCAATACAAGCTATATCTTCTTCGCTACCTAGACCCACAAATCATCTGAATCCGAGTGAAATACCAGTTGTGATGCTTGTAGTTGTTGACAGAGCCAAAGTAAGGAGGAGTCTGAGAGTTGTAAATACCTCTTTTGGGACGCGGAATGGAAGTCACAACAGCAGTAGCAGTAGCATTACCAATTACCAATTTCATCTTCGCGGTCCTCAACATTCTCCCTCATCCGCCTTTTCATGATTGATTCTACTCTCCGTGTGGATGATTCGTCCCCTTACCTCACAATTTCTCTCCTTCCCTCCCTCCTCCTCTTCCTTCTCTTCCTGTTCACTTACTCCTACACCTCTCAGACTCCCTCACCGCTGTTCACACACTAACGAAATTGATTCCGCAAATGACACTTTTCGCCATCTGCCGTTTCTTTCGCACTCGGTTGTGCGCGCCGTCACCACCCAACTTCGGCTAACCATCCGCCTCTTGACCACCGTTCCTTTTTACCTGAACAAAATCGTCTTGCCCCAGCCAGAATAAAATCTCTAACGTGGGCGTAGATTTCCTCTTAGCTGAATAAAACTGCCTGGAGCCAGGATAAAAACCCTAAATTGCGTAAATGGACACCGAAAGATTAAACTACTTATGCCCAGAGTTTCTCCAAAATACAATAGGAAGATGAACACAAATATGTAAATAATCTTGAGAACAAGGTTGTCACATCAACTGTTGCTCTGGTCTTTTAGATCCAGACAAGATCCGTATCTGGATGTTCATAATTGCCATAGCGGACTACCATGACAACCCCAAAATCAAGACTACCTACCAGTGCCAGTACACAGGGAAGGCTGCTTGTACTGGTGCACGTGGTCTTCTGGTTTCAGGAGAAGTAACCGGTACTCAATGTTCCTAGCACTGTTCAGTTAACACCTTCACACATTTAACCGGTAGTTTCACCACTGTACTATTATAACCACTATTACAAATATTACCACTCATCTTCAAAGCCACCCCCACATTATTGCCGCCTCCACCACCACCACCTCCTCTCCTGCAACTTCCAGCACCAGTTACACCACAACCGTCATGCCCCACAGTACCAAACCTCTTCATCAACATCATCCTTCATTCCAGCTCCATCGTTTTCTTTGAGTAGCGTTTTGTGTTCGCTTTCTTTTATGCCTCTCTTCCTCACGCTCTTTTTTTTTTTTTTTTGTTCCCACGAATCACTTTCTTGCTTGCAATTCTCCTCAGTCTCCTGCACATTTTTTTTTGTTTTGTTTTTTTGTCTTCGGATCATGTTTTATCTTAATCGTTTGCTGTCTTCGACCGCTTTTCTGTTCACTGTTTCCTCCATCACCACAACCACTACCGCCGCCTCCTCCGCCTCCTCCGCCTCTGCAGACACCTCTTCCACCACCCTTATCACAAGCACTTTCAACAACGCTACTACTTCGTCCTCACCACCCTCCTAGCATCACCAACACCGACAGCAGTGTGCCTATTACCTCCCGCCCATCTTTTAATGGTGATTTTACAGTGACCTGTTATTCTTTACATTATCATAGCATACGTCACAAACACCATTTCCAGCAAGATTTCCTCAATTATCTCTATTATCCAGAGCATCGACTCCGGCAGTACCGATAAAAGATGATTATGACAGTATCAAGAATACTCGAAAATAACAATACAACAAAACAATCCAGAAGAAAAAATAATCATAGTAAAATTCTGCTTTTATGAGTGTGTGTGTGTGTATGTGTGTGTGTGTGTGTGTATGACTGTGTGTGTGTGTGTGTGTGTGTGTGTGTGTGTGTGTGTGTGAGTATGTGTGGGTGTGTGTGTGTGTGTGTGTGTGTGTGGGTGTGTGTGTATGCGTGCGTGAGTGAGTGCGTGCGTGTGTGTGTGTTTGTGTGTGTGTGTGTGTGTGTGTGTGTGTGTGTGTGTGTGTGTGTGTGTGTGTGTGTGTGTGTGTGTGTGTGTGTATCTGTGTGTGTGTGTGATTCACCATGGTCTTTGGATCACCTGTGTGTGTGTGTGTGTGTGTGTGTGTGTGTGTGTGTGTGTGTGTGTGTGTGTGTGTGTGTGTGCTTGTGTATGCGTATATCCCCGTGCGTGCGCGCGCGCGCGCGTGTGTGTGTGTGTATGTGTGTATATGTGTGTGTGTGTGTGTGTGTGTGTGTGTGTGTGCGTGTGTATGCGTGTGTGTATGTACCCGTTCGTGTGTGTGTGTGTGCGTGTGTATGTGTGTATTTACCTAGTTGTATTTACCAAGTTGTATTTTGCGGGAGAAGAGCTATCCTCGTAGAGACCCGCAGTTGTGTCTTTCCGCATCCAGTTCTTTCTTAAAGTCATGTATAGTTTTAGCACTCACTGTTTTCTCTTTCAATTTACCCCATGTATCTATCACTCTGTGTGGAAAGCTGTTCTTTTTCAGATCTCTTCTGTAACTGTCCTTCTTAAGTTTCTTCTTGTGTGTGTATGTGCGCATGCGCGCGCGCGCGCACGTGTGTGTGTGTGTTTGTGTGTGTGTGTGTGTGTGTGTGTGTATGCGTGTGTGTGTGTTTGCGCGTGCGTGCGTTAGTGCGTGCGTGCGTTAGTGCGTGCGTGCGTGTGTGCGTGCGTGTGTGCTTGTGTGTGTGTGTGTGTGTGTGTGTGTGTGTGTGTGTGTGTGTGTGTGTGTGTGTGTGTGTGTGTGTGTGTGTGTATGCGTGTGTGTGTGTTTGCGCGTGCGTACGTTAGTGCTTGCGTGCGTTAGTGCGTGCGTGCGTGTGTGCGTGCGTGTGTGCTTGTGTGTGTGTGTGTGTGTGTGTGTGTGTGTGTGTGTGTGTGTGTGTTTGTGTGTGTGTCTGTGTGCTTGTGCTTATATGTGTTTCTGTATGCTTATAACAGTGTGCATGTGAGTTTGGTAGGAAAGACATACTTTTTACCTATATGACGTGTTGTATATGCATAGAGATGGAACTGCTAATACCTTCCTACGCATATTTACTTCCACTTTTGGGTGTTTGTATAAATAGCCTGTGTGCATATGGATATATACGTGTGCATTTGCAAGGGACTTAGAAAAACGTGTACATGTGCTTGTTAGTCCATGAATTCATTTGTGTTTTTGTAGCGTACCATTTAAGGTAAAAGGATTCAGACATCATTAATGAAACAAGTTTTTGTCAAAGAGGTATGCGTCCCATCCATCCGTATGAGAGGACTTTCAAACAAGAATTTGTAAATTTCTTAAGCATAACACCACCCTCAAGATAGAGGGTCTTGGAGCTAGTGCTTAGGTAATTTGTGGGAGGGCAAATATCCCAGGAAACAGAATCCATTTCATATATTGTCGGATTAGTCCTTCATATAAGTGTGGGAAGTGGGTCCTTTGTTCCACATATATAAGGCACCACTGTTACCAACGTAAGACCCATTCAGCCAAATGCACTCGACGGTCATGAAGGCGACCAAGGAACTACAACACCCTTTTCACCTCCTTTTGCGGATATTACTTTTTTTGCCGAAACATAAGGCACTGTGACCTCAGGTGCTGCGATGGAGTCATTATTTCAGCGGAAACTATGCGCCTGCGCCATAAAAAACTGCAGGTGAAAGAGAAAAAGAAAGGCTAATAAAGTCTGAGGTTCTTAAGTCTGTACGAAACTCGGGTTTGGTGGCCTCGGGTTCAGGAGGAGGTCCAATGGGTGCAGAGCGGCAACCCTCGCCCGACCGCCCGCCCCGAGTGTTTGCAAGTAATCTGGGAAATGGTGCGATGAGCACTCGCACCTCCGAGACGAATGGAGACCTTCGTGAGTGCCCGCGAAGCCTTCTCTGGCAAGAGGGACGGGAAGGTCGGGGGGATGGGTGGGGAGGAGGGGAAGGAGGGGAGAGGAGGGTGATGGAAAAAATTAAA
>NC_134789.1:28742155-28752155 GCF_046742065.1 Oratosquilla oratoria
TTGCTTGTGATGCTAATGCCTTTGCTTAATAAAGTCATTATAATTTGATTTTTTTTTCATAATACCCATTGTAGTATCAATTGAATCAGTCGATATTACCATCTTTTGTTAAGTGTCAGATTAAAGGGGCTACGGGTAGATGCTCTTATGACTGTGGAGGCGCTTAACGGGAAAAAGACTGAGGGTACCTTTCGTTGCTGAGGCCGCTTTTTCTTTCAGTTGACCAAGATTACTTGGTGGCGGCTAGAGTAGCAAAAGGGTTAATCAAGAGAGCTGTTGTTGTCTTTTGTGTTTAAGTGTTTTTCTGGAACGTTATCCCATTAACCACTACTTCCGCGGATCACCGTTTTGGACAAGGGTTTGAGAGACTTGTGTCTCGGTTAAATTTTTGTTGGATCCTTCGGGCTCACCCTTCGGGTCTGCCCTTCGCTACCTATTGTAGAAAACAGGACCGAGAAGTGTTTCATTGAGATGGGCTGAGGTGTGTTTAAACTTTTCGTTGCAGAATGGCTTTCCCTTACCTGAATGAAGTCGTTTGGTGGCAACATGAATCTTCCATTATATCACTGCTTGTTTCCACCTTCTTCGGTGGTCCTGCAAGACGTTCAATAGAAATATTTCTCGTCTGTCTTCAAAACATGTCAACGTTCTCATTTTAGTCTCGAGAGGATGACACTCGGTATTTGGACCGGGTCCAAGATCTCTGTATCAGCTTTGGTTGTACATTTGACACCGATTCCAATATGGAGAGCTTACAACCAGCGACCGCGTCTCTCCTTCTACCACTACAAGCCGCCAGCGATATACAAATAGTCATACACTGATACAACACAGATAGCAGCCACGCTTTTCAGACCAGAAATATTTATGGAGGGGCCCAAAGACAGTTGCCAGACACCGTGGGGCTGCGGGTTCCCAGTTGATGGAACTACAGGCAACATTTGTTATTGTTCCTACCTTCCTGTGTTCAAATGTTACGTTTTCGGTAATAACAGAAATTAAAATTAATTCAATGACTCAATGGATGGCTACCGTCCCGTGGCTTGAGTCCCGTGTGCAATGTGCGGTTTGCACGCTCATGTGTTGCATGGTGCAAAGAACATATTGCAAGGTAAATGTTGCATGTATCGTGTTGCAATTTGCATGTTGGGTGTTACTTGTTGCGTGTTGTATGTTTAGTGTTGAGTACTGAATGTGTCATGTTTCGTGTTGCACATTATGTGCTATATTTGCAAGTTCCATGATACATGTACACTGCGTTGTCCATTTTGCGTGTTGTATATCTCATGTTGTATGTCATCTATTGCATGTCATTTAACATGCTGCATGTTGCGTCTTGTGTGTTGTATAATGTATGTTGCAGGTTGTGTGTTCTATTATGTGATGTGTGTCACAGGTTTCGTGTCACTTATTTCGGTTGCATGTTGTATATTGTAAGTTGCATGTTTCACACGGCGTGTTGTATGTTGCATGTATGTTACATGGTGCAAACTGCGTGGTGCGTGGTAGAGAGTATATGTTGTATACTGTATGTTGCAAATTGCATTCTTCATGTTGCATTCTTCATGTTGTATATTGTATATTGTGTGCTGCGTTTTACTAGCTGTACTGTAAGTTGCGTGCTGAAAGCAGAATGATGTGTAATGGATACTGTGTGCTATCTGCTGTATTTTGCATGCCGAGCTCAGTGTTACATGCTACATATTGTTTGTTGAATATTGCATGTTACGTGCTGTTGGTCTCGTTGTAATTTGTGCAGTAAGGGTTGCCAGTCATGTTGCAAAATGACTTGCATTTGAGCGTAATCTGTTTACCACAAGGGTAAAAATTTGGAGTCTGTCCTCGTCTGTCAGAGCATGCCGAGTCTGTCAAACTCTCTGGGGGTCTGAATATATCGGCGTCCGTTGGAGACTCTTAGAAACTGTCTATTGGGTCTTCTTCATCGATATTTTCCGAAGCTTTGACTCCTTTCTTTCCATTTTTTTCGGACTGACCAGAAATCTGAACAATACCTGAAGGCCTTGAGTCATTAAAACATAACTTTTTTTTTCCAAAAACTTTTGTGACTGTCGATAAAACAAGACTTTTTTTCCAAAGACTTTTGTGACTGAATACTAAAATCGAAACGAAACTTACCCTTCTCCCATAGCCATCGGGATTGAAGTCATCACTGACACTCCCAGGCAAGCTCTTAAACAGACACCAGTCAGTCGGCACACATGAGTTATCTGGGGCAGCCACGTTACATATGCACTACCCAATATTCATCTTCTTTTGCCTTGCTCATTTAGGTCCACATTTTCAGGAAAAGACTATAAAAGGTAGGTTAACACTTGGTTACCATTCCTGGCATCAAAACCTGAGTTTAATAATATTGATATAGCCTTCAGAGCTTATGGCATTAATGGGATCAGTAAAAGTTAGTTTTATTATAGGGCACATACTAAAGATATTCGTATGTATTGTTGGACAAGGCTTTTGAGATTTCGAGTAAATTGATTTGTTATGATGCTGTTTGTTGTGATGGCGGGCTGTTCCAATTACACACACACACACAGACACACACACACAGACACACACACACACACACACACACACACACACACACACACACACACGCACACGCACGCACACACACGCACATACACACGTGCATACATACATACATATATAAATATATATATATATATATATATATATATATATATATATATATATATACAGATGTGCATATTCCTTTGCTTATCTTATTTTCATTCTTCAAACTATTGTTTCCTGTATTCTGCTTCTTGTCTTTCTTATCCACATTCGACTCTCCCTCTTTTTCTCTCTTGTTTGTATATATTTTATTTTCTCTTAGTTTGACGTTATTTTCCCTCTCTTATTTTTTATTCCTCTTGTGTTATTTCTTTTTTCCCTCGTAATCTGATACATTTCCTCTTGTTTTTTATTTTCTTCCTTTGTTTTCTTCTTCTTCTCTTCAGCTATTTTTTTACATTTTAATTTCCATCCTCTATCTATTTGTTCAATCTCTTTCTCTCTCACTGTGTGTACATTTCTCACCTCTTCCTGTTAGGTTTCTCCTCCCGGCCGATATTTATGTCCCTTTCCCTGCCAAGTCGCCGATCACAGGTTCCTCAAAGGATTACAAAGGCGGAGCATGCCGACAGGAGACCTCATGTCGAAGTCATCAAAGGAGTTGAGGAGAGAACACCACTGTAGTTTCTCCTCGACGTCTATGTTGAGTCTACGTTGTGTCGAATCGAGCAAATATGCTCATGTTATTCCGAACTAAACGAGTCTAGACTGGATGGTAAGAGAAAGAGGCGAAAGCCGAAGTGGGGGATAGAAAGAAGTAGGAGAGGGTGGGTGAGCGAAAAAAGAAAGGACAATTTACTTTGACTGCAAAGCCGCAGTCCAGTAGTGATTGACAATACCACTTCTACTGATTTCTTTAAGAAGGAATTTTAGACATTATCTATGTTCTACTTATGTGTAATCATTTCTTTGCCAATGACTGAAAATAAGAGGAGGACCGAGGCAGTCACCGCTTGCCAGGTTTTTTATATATCTAAGTGAAATAAATACGGTTGAAGTTGATATTGATCGTGGACCCAGGCCGAAGACCAAGTGTCAACCTTTGGAGTTGCACCTACAGACGGAGGTGAGGTGAGGGGGATTGACCGCTCTAGGAAATGAGCTGCAAAGAGATGATGATTCTCTCTGCCGTCCGTCTTGCAGGATCGTGATTAGCAGGTAGGTACCCCTCATTGGTACCGGAAAAAGGGGATAGACTGATTGGGTGATTGATTTGATTTGACTGTCGCTGTAGCAATAAGTATTATTCATTACCACAGGGGGAGGTGATTTGATCAGGTAAGGGCAAAGAATAAAGGGGCAATGAGGAGGAGGAGGAGGAGGAGGAGGAGGAGGAGGAGGAGGAGGAGGAGGAGGAGGAGGAGGAGGAGGAGGAGGAGGAGGAGGAGGAGGAGGACAACGTGGACGAGACATAATGTGAGGATGGGGAAGAAAGGTAAAAAGATAGGGAAAAATAATGTAGTAGGTAAAATGAGGAAGATGAGGCAGAGAAGGAGGAGGCTAAGAGCGATGGAGTGAAGAGGTGAAGGTTAAGGGGGAGGAAGAGGAGGAAGAAGAAAGGGGGGGTTCAGAAAAGGATGAGGAAGAAGTAGAGAAGCGGTGAAGATAGTGACGGGCTTTGCCAGTATTTTTCACTGATAACTCCAAACGTGTCCCACGTAGACTCTGATGATGAGAATCTCGTCTTCGTTCCCTGCCTGCCTGCTTGCCTGACTACCTGCCCGGGGGTATGTGGTCGTTCGTAGTGTCTCCTAACGGGACTTTTCTGTTTTTCAGAGCTGCAAGATGAACCCATATTGGAAAGTCTCTTTCTGACGGGTTACAGCATCAGTGATGTCCCCGGCGATCCTCTTGCAGGAAGATTAAATAGTCCATTTCTGTGAAGTCATTGGGTATCACTAACTAATACTGAGGAGTAATGGATTGAGTGGTAACAGTGAAAAAAACAAAAACAAAAAACTCAACTTCCGATACACTGAGTCTTGACCTACCTGAATAAAATCCCCTGATTAAGTACATTGTTGTGCTCAAGGTATTTACTATCGAGGTTAATATGAATAATTCAGCACAA
This sequence comes from Oratosquilla oratoria, assembly GCF_046742065.1. Classification (NCBI taxonomy): domain Eukaryota; kingdom Metazoa; phylum Arthropoda; class Malacostraca; order Stomatopoda; family Squillidae; genus Oratosquilla; species Oratosquilla oratoria. Next base: position 28,746,825 of record NC_134789.1, read on the forward strand.
GGATCATTCTCAAGGGAGTGAAACCGTATGACCTCTAAATTATTCAATATTTTGTAATGATACAACGTAATTTGGTAATTTCGATGCATTACAAGTACTAATCCTAAAGTCATGACTTCGGAGATTATGAATCCTCTTTTGAAAGTCGAGAGAGAACAGCACAAAGGGGTGTTGGAAACGGAGGAACGATATGTGCATTTGGTTCATGCAGAATGCAATTACTCGAGACTGGAAAATAAATGAGGTAGCTCTCTCGTGGTAAAAAAAAAAAAAGCCGTTGAGGTAATGGGAACTCGTCTAAACTTTCTTGCACTTCCTTGTTTTACACCTTTTTCCCCTTTAATATTATTTTCCTAAATAATAAGAAAAATGTAAAACGTTTTGTATGAATGAAATGAAGTGTACATAATTTATGATATGAATAGAAGAGCCTTTTCTGATGAAAAGAAGTGTTTACACTTGGAATCTCTTCATCACTTCCGAAACTGACACTTTAACCCAGTATGTTAAGGCAGCGAAAGCAAACAGCTTTCCGCCAACTTTATCTGTGGAGAGGAGGGATCGAGTTTGGGTTTATGCACCTAAGAGGCGAGGTTAAATCTCAACGCGCCCAAACAACACAAGATTAGTGATAGTTGATAAAGGTGGGGGGCGTGGAAAGATTAGATAAAGTTCTCCACACGAAGACAAAAATGAAAACAACAGAAACACAGCCTGATGGCACGGTCCGAGGAACTTCTTCTTACTGACATAAATAAAATGGTTTTATTTTCACAGAAAGAGGAAGGAGAGGAAAAGAGGAATGTGGAAGAGGAGAGGAAAGAGAAGAAGAGGAAAATAGGAGGAACACGAGTAGAGAGAAGATAAGGAAGAATATAAAGAGGAAAGAGTAGGAAATGAGAAGAGGAAGGTAGAGGAGTTGCGGGAGGAAGAAATAAGAGAAAAAATAATATAGAAGAGGAAAGGGAGGGGAAATGGAAAGTAGGAGGAGGGGGAGAAAATATAGAGGGATGAGGGAAGAGGGGGAGGAGGAAGAGGAGGAGGAAGAGGAGTAAGAGGAAGCCGCGGAGGAGGAGGAGAAAGAGGAGGAGGAGGAGGAGGAGGAGGAGAAAGAAGAGGAGGAGGAGGAGGAGAAAGAAGAGGAGGAGGAGGAGAAAGAGGAGGAGGAGGAGGAGGAGGAAGAGGGTGAAGAGAAGATGAAGGGGGTGGTAGGAAGAAAACGAAAATGAAGAAAAGGTAAGGCGATAAGAACAAGAGGAAACCAAGGGAATAGTAGCAGTAACAGTAGTAGTATTAGTAGTACTGTAGTAGTAGGAGGAGGAAGAGGAAGAACTGGAGGAGGAGGCGAAGGAGTAGAAGGAGAAAGAGGAGGTCAACCAACCACCGGGTATTCTAAGGTCATCCGACGCCTGTGGGGTACAAGATGAAGGCAAGAGGGGGGGGTACCCCAGTGTTCGCGCCACCATTTTAATCTAAGCGAGAAGGCAGCGCCAGGGAGCTCTTAGTTACAGCAGAGGCGGTCTCTGACCTTGAGCTAATCAAAATCGTTTGACCTGACTCAAAAAGTCAGTAAAAGTGTCGTAAGATGGAATGGACTAACCTGTGCTGAAATATCAAAAGAGTAAGTAATAATACATTCGTACATGTATGCATACATACATACATACATGCATGCATGCATGCATACATACATACATACATATATATTGATACATACATATATATATATATATATATATATAAATACATACATATACAAATGTATACATTCATACACACATGCATGTACATATGTACATGTATTCATAAATACATTTGTACGCACATATATTCATACACATACATGCATAAATACATACGTTGGAAAGCTAATCTTATGATATACGAAATCTCCCAGTTGTTTGCGGTCTCATCGGCTGCAAGAACAAGGGAAAGTCCGCGGGGGTGCGGCAAGAAGAGCGTCGTCGTTTCACTCTTTGGGAAGTGTTGGGGCAGACGATGTAACCTGAGGCGCTTTCTGGCTCACCAGAGAAAAGCTTTAATAGCAGGAGGCTTGTGGGCTGGCGGAAACACGTGGTAGTTACCTGTTTTTGGTATTTAGAGGTAGATAGGTAAACGCTGGTTGTTGGGGGGGGAGCTGTTGGACGTACATACTGTTAAGTTGATCCAGACAAAACTTTCTTGTTCTACTCGTATGTTACTCTATGATAGTCTTTGTCTTGTGTTAGTCAAGATAACTTTGAATCTTTTGGGAACTGTGTTTTCTCTAAGTCGAATGAAATATATAAACTGCTATTTGTCATTTAAATAGCTATCGGAATTTGAAAAGTACTCGTACATCACTTTATCATTTCATATAATTTCTTTATCAATAGAAAATATTCCCTTTGTAAGTGGGATATAATTTTAATTATATTCATCGAATTGTCTAAAACTGTAAGTATATAGTATAAGTGTATATACAGTATGCTATGCAGTGTTAGTTAAAGATCATTGTTTGTTTTGGGGCATGTTAGCCAGCAGGATATATAATTCTTTTTCTAAAATGCTGCCGAAACACGCATGAAATACAATATTTGTATCTTAGAATACTTTGGGTGGGCCGTGGACGAACTAAGTAAGTATTCACAGGAGATGATTATCATGTGTCTAGTGAAAAGAGGAGGGTGTTGTAGAATTGCAAATAACTTAGCAAAAACAGAACCGAGGTTTTCATTACCGATAGATAAATTATCTAGAATGAAAATTAGAAGGGCTAGAAATTATTTCTTTTTACCACATGAATACGTCTATCGTTAATCAATCGTTTCACTACTGCAACCACTGTGCAAGCTTTATTGCAGCAAATTGTTGGCAAATTAAATTTGCAGCTACATAATGAAGTCTTATGTGAGTTGACACAAACAGATCTATACAGCGCGTCAGGGTGTTCAGGGGGACGTAATGTGCACGGAATTTGTGTGCGTGCGATCAGGACATAAGGGAGAACTATGTGATGAAGGGGTCATTTGGAAATGGCTACAGGAAATGGGAAATGGCCGGTATTATGGGGTAAATGCAAGGATGAGTTTGTCTTATTTGTCTCACGGACTAAAGATCCATACGCGACCTTGAAGGGCCCTTGAACCACTTCCCCGGATCCAGGAGGAGACATTTCTGTCAAAACAAAACCGTCTGGTTCTTGAGGTCCAGAATTATAAAAGGATACCATCGTGCTGAAGAGATTCATCACTGTGATTTACAACGTCCTCTTCCGGGGTCCTCCTCCTGAACTGGATGAAGTCTTCTAGGGAAGAACTGGAAGGTGATGACAGATACTCAAAAGGGAGGTGAGTACGTGCCAGTCCCAGAGATAATCACAGTAATTTCTAGCATTAGAGAGGAAATAACCAAGATATGAATAGAGGCCTCTGGGGATAGAACAAGTTGGAAGAAACGGGACACCTCGAAGATTGATAGCTGCACAGAGGTGACAAGGTTAAGCAGTGGCACGCGGTACGAAGAACCTCAACCTTCCCATTAGAGAAATTTTATATAAAAAAAAAGAGAGTAGGAAACACACTCAGAGCAACGTCAGACTCGGGAGAGAGAGAGAGAGAAAAAAAGTGTTAGAATTACATTCGTGTGTGGCATCATCGCGCCTAAGGGGCTAAGTGAGAATCTTAAATACTTTATCTAGTTACATCAAACTCCAGTCAAACGGAAACGTGTGGTATTAGCCGGGATACAAATATCAACGCACCTAAGTTAATTAAGAAACTAATACATTCAATACTGAATAAAATCATCTTACGTTAGCTGAAATAAAGTCAGTTTGTCGTATTGCCAGACTTAATTCTGAAAAGAGTGGTATAGTATCAGTATTGATGTGAGGAAGTGCACTAGGTTTGAGTGTAGATGCAATCTGTTTATACCTCGCAAACATTGCCCAGAGCCTGGAAACGAACTAAACTTTACCCGAGATCAAATCAAAACCTCTATCAACTCATTTGTCACTTCTTCTATGCCATAGGTAGCGAAGTAGTCTACCATTTCAAAACGGTCTTACGAAATGCCTTCTAGATATTTCCCCGAATCATGTAACCCGATTCTATTGACTTGAAGGGCAGGGTCGGCGCAGATCGGTCTTTGTTTGATCGCGACATGGTTCTATCCTGAGTTCGCCTCTCAGTTGAGTAGAACCGGTTGACCTTAGTCAGAACAAAAATACAAAAAAGGGAAATTCATCACCATGTTGAAGAGGTCAGAGAAGAATGTAAGAATGTAACCGACGAGAAGAGCGGGGACAGGAAGCTCGAGGGTTTGGGTCCGGAAGTCTTACGGGGAAGGTCCTCCATATGGGTTACTAAGGTTGCATAAAACTTATGTAATCAATGCTTTAGGGAGGATAGTACACCTATAAGGACCATAGTCATGCGTATCTTTTATGTTAATCTCCCTCAAGGAGAAATATTGATCACTTTTAACTTCTACTTTTATCTCTCCTTGGGTTTCTCCTTTACCACCTCAATGGTTTCAGCTTTTCGACGCGATATTGCCTCCGAAACTAAAAGAGTTAGCTATGGTCGACAAATACAATTAAATGAAAAACAATCAATTCTAACTCCTTCCCTGCAAATGTAGCTCGATCTATTCCATACTTGCTATGGGTAAGTGATTTTATTCAGCTAAAGAAAAAGAATTCGTGATCGAAGTTGTAATTAAGGAGCGTTTTTCAACCTTTTTCCCCATGCGGAACACTTGATTAAGAAAAATCGTCTCTCAGCTAATCTAACCTACAAAAGAATTATCATAATATCTTGATCAATCTCTCTCTTTCACAAAGAAAGAATAATTCATTTACTAATAATGGGTTTAATCAAAATTAATTTGGGTTTCTCATTTTTTACCATGCAAATGATTAGAAATATAGAGTTAAGAGCAAAATTTACTCAAAAATGCGGTTGCCTCAGCTTAGCCTATTTACCGCTGTTCCTCAGGAAACCACTAGTTCTCTTTCGCGGAAACTCGGTTGAAAAATGCTGAGTTTAAGTTTATTTCTGCCAACCCTTTCGGTGTCTCAGTGGGTTGATGTATTTCATAGTGACTATCACCGGGTTATTAGGCTGAAGGAAACCACTTGGTAATAGAAGTCTAATTTTTGCTTAGTTTCACCACCACCACAGCATCCTGAAATACTTTATACTGCTCGTTGTCGGGTGATTTTATTCAGCTGAAGGGAAAAACTTGTCCTTATGCTGCAACGTGGTCTAATGCACATCATTCTTGCTGTTGTGTGGTGAGAGTTGACTGAGATCACGTGGTTGCTAAGGAAGACGAGAGAGAGTGGGC
>NC_134789.1:28762155-28764655 GCF_046742065.1 Oratosquilla oratoria
ACAAACAACCAATCATGCCACTGAGATGGACGATTAAGTATGCAATTCCACATCAAACCACTCGGAGACCTTATGTGACTCAAAGGCGGCGGGCAGGAAATGAAAACATTGACCACCCGACTCCTCTTGAAGTTCTAAAGCTCCTTCAAGTCTTCAACGGTCAGGGTACCTTTACCTGTTAGCGTTTGCTACTGCTTATGCAGTTTTCCAATTTATTTCCACAATTGCACTCAACGGTATATACGTTCTCAACTTTAAAAGCTCTTTTCAAGCTGTCTCTGACTTCATTTCACGTTTATACATATATAAAACTATAGGAACATCATCTGACAACATTCTGAGTGCATCTTGAAGTTTGTGGCAAATTTTGCTGGTTCGCTAGAAGGTAGCAAAGAAATGTTTTCAGTACGGGCTGAGCATTCCTCATAGAATTATATTTTCATATTTCCTTCAAATATTACAAAAAGGGACAATTACTTTCGTTTTTCTGGATTTTTCGTGTGTGTGTGTGTGTGTGTGTGTGTGTGTGTGTGTGTGTGTGTGTGTGTCCTTTTCTCCATTTTCTTGTCATAAATTTTGTTTTCAATAAAAAGAAATCAAGTATTTTTTTCCCCCTAATTTGTTCATTATTCCAACATTGACTAAATATGTATATGCATGTCAAAATAGACAAATAGTTTGAAATATACAAAAGTTATAAAACAAAAGGAAACAAGTTCATAAGAAATGAGTAATAGCAAAAAAAAAAAAAAAAAAAAAAAAAAAAAAAATGTCCTGAACTTGAAAGAGGTTGACACTGCCAAAGCGCCAATGGTCGCGGCGGGTTACACTTAACAGGTTTACAAAGGATTACAAAGGCGGAGCATGCCGACAGGAGACCTTTTGGTCCATATCTAGGTCGGATGCGAAAAAAAAATCATATTAATAATAAAACAATAAATAAAAACTATAATAATGTAAATAACAAATAAAATACATAAATAAATACATAGGTATAGTTAAATAATAAGCAAACAGGTAAATAGTAAATAATAATGAATTGACATATAACTAATAATAAATGAAAATCAGACAGACAAATGATAACAAAACAAAAACAAATAATATAAAATAAATTATAATCATTAGAGCATCTTACTTAGGTATTTATCTAAATGATTCTTAAAGCTTCGAACTGAACTAAAACTAAAAACTAAATAAAATTTCATCTCGCTATCCAGAAATAAAAAGAAATAGTAGTGGTGGGTTAGGCGTGACTTTCGCAAATCCTCAACTCCAAGAGGTCTCTCTTTAAAGCCAAAGAAAATCTTCCTGCATTAACCAGAAAAAAATCGTCACAGGAGATCCTTAATGGGCTACGCAGAACACACTACGGGCGCCAGTATTGGCAAACAAAGCCCTTAGAATCTCCTATCTCACTTCTCTTCTCCAACCTTCTCATTCACATCTCCACCTCCGCCCTTTCTTTCCTTTGTCAGCTTTCTCCAACCTCCTATTCTCCACATCTTTTCCTGCGGCCCTTCCTTGCCCTGTTTCCATTGCACTCCTAAATAAGCTTTCCCACTCCTAATTCCCATTCAGGTTCTTTCTCCATTCTCCTCCCACTTTCCTTTCCATCCCATTTCTATCCTATTCCTCCTCCAGAACACCTTCCTATCGCCATTCCAGCATTCCATTTGAATCGAATAATTCTAACACTAATAACACCTTCTTCCTTCTTACCCTACCCGCATCTTCTCGCTTCTCCATTGCTCATTCTTTTCATCCCCCCCTCATAGCTTTTCCACCTACGTTACTACTCAACCACCGTTGGTGAAGAGAAGGGGCTCATCTCCTAGTGCGACTGAAATACCAGGAAATATACTAGCAATGTTTTTTACACACACACACACACACACACACACACACACACACACACACACACACACACACACACACACACACACACACACACACACACACACACACACACATACACGTACACACACACACACATTCCCCCAAGACTTGCTTCCCTCATTATACAGTTCACTCCATCCCCAAAAATCTTCCCTGACATTTTGCCAAAAACTTTTCATATATCTACCTGACCATAACATTGTAATCCACACACCCTCTCCTTTTCCTAAACCCACATTGTTCTTCCCCAGTTACTTTGTTCCCCGCCTAACCCTCTCAATTAACACCCTCATTATGGCTTTCCAACTATGCTCAAAAGATTGATCCTCTTGTAAAGCTATACAAATTCTCCACCATCCCAAATGACACCCATTCAACCTAGGTGCCTTACCAACTTTCAGTGTTTTATTCTCTCTTTATCTCTCTCTTTCTCTCTCTCTCTCTCTCTCTCTCTCTCTCTCTCTCTCTCTCTCTCTCTCTCTCTCTCTCTCTCTCTCTCTTCTTTTTTTGCTCTAGCCCTATATTTTGTTCTTCCATCACAACCATTTTCATAACATTTCCCACTGATGGAATCAATTACTTTCCAACCTCCACAATCAAG
>NC_134789.1:28769655-28772155 GCF_046742065.1 Oratosquilla oratoria
CTCGCAGTACCTGGTTCGAATCCTGTCCAGGGCCGAAATTATTTCGGTATCGCTGCGCTTCGGGTCGTTACTCTGACTCTCGTGGGCGGGGAGTTGGGTGTGTGTGTGTGTGAAAGGTCATAGCATTACCCATAGATCGGTCATACGAGCTCTGAGCTCTCTTCCGGGAGGGAAATAGCTGTCGATCACGAGTCCAACACGTGATCCAAAGACCAAGGTGAGACCAAGGTGAATACACACACACACACACACACACACACACACACACACACACACACAACCCCCCCCACACAAACACACACACACACACACACACACACACACACACACACACACACACACACACACACACACACACATATATATATATATATATGTATATATATATATATATATATATGTATATATATATATATTATATATGTATGCATGTATGTATGTGCTTATATATTATGAATGTATGCATTTATGTATACATTTATTTATGTATGTACGTATGTATGGATATATATGTGTATATGTATGTATTTGTGTATGTATGTCAATACCTATGCATTTGTATGTATATGTGTTTATTATATATGATGTATGTACACATATCTATATGTATGTAATTATGTATGCATTTATGTTTCATTACCGGACTAACGGAAGGGAGAAAACATCTCAAGGAAAAACCTATTTCTTTATGGATATTCCACCAAATGTAATTTGCAAATGAATAACCTAACCTTGGGAGGAGCAGGGACCTGAAGCTTTTCCATTCCGGATGGAAGGTCAGATTATATATTTATTGGAATGAAGGTGGCACCCCTCCCAAACATTCCATTTTCTGAGGCGCTGTCAACCCGCTGGTGGCTGGGATGTGTACTATGAAGTAAATATGAAATCATTGAAAGGATGACGGCGCAAAGTCGTGTATTTCGATTGAAGGAGGGATTTAAAACTACTTCATTTTATTAGGTACTATCTACTTGATGACAACCAAATTACACTCAAATTATTCCGTGGCGAGGATGTAAGAAATATATGAAATAAAGGTGCAAATATTCTTACTGCTACAATGCGAAAGAATAGGGGTGAATACGAGCCTTACAAAAGGTACTGATCTACGTCCGAAGCAATTAATCTTGCTTTATGTGCTCGGACATCCTTTGCGAGAGGCAATCACCGGCAGGTGCCAGGGAATGGAACCGAAGCCTCGGTAATAAGTGGGTAGAGTTCATGATATGCGTAATGAAAAATTGACGCAATTATCTAAGTAGATGTTAGAACCAGTTACTCATTGGAGAGGTTATGGTGGAATAGCCTTCACCCAGGAAATAGAAAATCGCAAGTGAACTCCATCACCAGTACTCAATTACTTGGAGAAGCGACATTCCTCTTAACGTAAGACGTGACCCATTTCGTGATTGAGGTCTTAGACCGTGAAAAATTAGACGTAACAGAGGATTCCAACATTCGACCAATAGGTCATTGTAAATATAATGGGAAGTGAAAGTAGGCTGATATGGGAAGTTATGAAAAGACATGTGATAAAAGGGGAAGAGCGATAAAACGAGATGGGATCGGGTTGATGACCGAAGTGGAGAGACTCAAGGAGGAAAAATTTGCAGAGGGGAGGAAGGGACTCTCGAAACTGGAGACTTGGAATGTAGCAGAAAAAAAAAAGGATGGCTGTAACTATAGCCAACTATAGATATCTGAGTGAATAAGTAAAGATAGAAAAAAAAACGTAAAAATTGCATATATATAAGCAAATATTTTTATACGAAGGAGTAAATAAATATTCAAATGAATAGATAGGTAAACAAATAGATAGTTGAATGAATAGACAAATAAACCAAACAAATAAACAAATAAACACACAAAAATGAAGAAACAAATAAACACAGTGAAGAGAAATAGATGAATGAGTAGGTAAAGTACAGCATTGAATTATTTCAAATACAAGAAAATTCACTGAAACAATTATATAAGAAATGTTATAGGCCAAAATCTAGATAGTACCCGTCTCATAGGCAACGATCAGCACCGCTAAAGATATAAACGATACTGTACAACTAATGCCCTTAATCATTAATGGGACAAAATTATCAGCAGATAGTATCATGAGGAATATAAAGTTCCTCATGTCTTACACTCAAATAACTCCAATTACCAAGCAAGACAAATCTATGAAAACTTACATTCCAAAACACTGAATGGTAATGGTTTAGTTCTTTTGTACATATACATATACATATACATATACATATACATATACTAGTGAATTTAGGGAGCAGATTCTCCTCAATGCATTTCTTATCAAATAACACAGCAAATTGGGCGTTAGTTATCTTCTTATTGAGACTTTCTATTCATCTAATAACTTTTTTCTCCAAAGGAGAGAGAAGTTATTAGAAGAATAGAAAGTCTCAATAAGAAGATAACTAACGACCAGTTTGCTGTGTTATTTAATAAGTAATGCATATACATATACATATACATTAATGTTTGA
>NC_134789.1:28777155-28784655 GCF_046742065.1 Oratosquilla oratoria
TGAAGGAAAAAACATTAGTTGTGATACATAGTTTGATTAATTTTAAGATTTTAGGAATAGGCAAGGGAAATTGTTCGTGGTATGGATGTAGTTTGGTTTCCAAGAAATTTAATACTTCATCTGTATTGACGTTAGTGAAGAGAGAGACTATATCGAGGCTTAGTAATTTATTATTAGCAGGTATATGGTGGTTCTTGATTTTATTGATGAAATCCTCCGAATGCTTGATATGTGAATTGGAAAAAGTACCCACGAACGGCGAAAGTAAACGAGTGAGCCATTTGGACAATCTGTTTGTGCACGAATTCCTGTTGGAAATTATAGGTCTAAGTGGGGTTCCCTCTTTTTGAATTTTAGGGAGACCGTAAAAGTTGGGTAACTGAGGGTTGATCACTAGAAAATTATTATTGAAAAACTCATTTCCAACTATCTTCCGCGCTTGTTTGTTGAAATCAGTCACTGTGTTTTTAAGTGGGTTTTTGGTCAGCTGTTCATAAGTCTCTCTGTCCTCTAATAGGTCAAATACTTTCGAATTATATTCTGATTCATTAATAATTACTATTTTACCCCCTTTATCTGCCTTAGTGATGATGACATCTTTACGTCTAGAGAGATTTTCTAATGCAGTTTTGTAACGTTTAGGTAAACCGAATCCTTCACTGAAAGAATTCATAATACCTTGTAACAAAACACCTTTTAAGCATAGTAAGTCCTTATCATATTCATTCGAAGCGGTGAATACTTGTATAAAGATCCCATACAACCATTTATTGGACGAAGCTTCAAATATGTTACCACAAGATAAGATTAAATTGGTCTTCAACTATCCTAATAGCATTTTTCAAAAGGTAGTAAATATACATCAAAAACCCAAATCAGATAATAACCCAGGAGTATATAAACTACCGTGTAAAGACTGTAATGAGGTCTACTGGGGTCAAACTGGTAGAACCTCAACACTAGAGTAAAAGAGCACAAAAACTCTGTCAGGTATGCACAAAACAACTCCGCGGTCTTCCTCCATACATCAACAAAGGATCACCGCATAGATTGGAACAATCCAGAATTAATTTATAAATCCAATTGTAGCTTCAGGAGAAAGATAGTTGAATCTTTCCTCATTAAACACTTGCCAAATTTCAATACATCAAAAGGGCAATGGTCACCTGATTGTATAACAACTTATGCTGTGAGTAAACTATTACCATTACCGAATCCACCCCACCTCGGACATGTGACTTGAGCCACCTCCCCTTGTTCCTACTTTGTACCTCTCTCACTGTATAAATTCTTGTACATCTTACCTTGTATCCATTCTGCTGAAGAGGACCACAGTAGTGGTCGAAATATACAGTTCGTCTGTCTCTTTTGCTTTGTTTCTCCGACAGTGGGTAATTTAAAACATTTTACTAAATGTGCTACTACATTTTCGTCTTGTGCTATATATATATATTATATACACACACTATATATATATATATATATATATATATATATATATATGTATATATATGTATATATGCATATATATGTATATATATGTATATATGTATATATATATGTATATATATATATGTATGTATATATATATATACATATATATATATATATATATATATATATATATATACTATGATAAAGTAGTAACCTCTGTCTGTCTGTCTGTCTGTTTGTTCACGAACTCCTCCAAGGGTTTTGGAGATAGACCCCCATAACCATGTATATTCTGATACCCTATCACTCCAGGTACTTAGATAACTATATTTTATTTCCAAAAAAATATTTTGGTTGGGGTTAAGGGTTAAAGTTAGGTGGGTTATGGTTAGGTTAGCGATTATTCACGAACTCCTAGGTTTTTGCAGATAGACCCTTAATACCATGTATATTCTGAAACCTTATAATCCAAGGTACTTGCATAACTATCTTTCATTTGTCTGTCTGTCTGTTTGTTTGTTCCTAGGGTTTTGGAGACAGACCCGCATAACCATATATATTTTGATATCCTATCACTCCAGAAGCTTGAATTATTCACGAACTCCTCCTTGGTTTTTGCAGATAGACCCCTATAACCATATATATTCTGAAACCCTATACCCTAAGGCACTTGGATAACTATCTTTCATTTGTCTGTCTGTCTGTCTGTCTGTTCGTTTGTTTATTCACGAACTCCTCCTAGGGTTTTGGAGATAGATCCACATAACCATATATATTCTGATACCCTATCACTCCAGGTACTTGGATGAATATATTTCATTTCCAAAAAAATATTTTGGTTAGGGTTAAGGGTTAAATTTAGGTTAGAATTATTCACGAACTCCTAGGTTTTTGCAGATAGACCCCTATAACCATATATATTCTGAAACCTTATAACCCAGGGTACTTGGATAACTATCATTCATTTGTATCTACAATAATAAAGTAGTAACCACTGTCTGTCTGTTTGTTTGTTCACGAACTCCCCCCAAAACCAAAATATTCACCATAACCTAGGCTACTTGGGTAAGTATATTCTATTTCCAAAGGGCGTCTCCCTCCTCAAATTGATTTTTTTTTCTTACGTCCTTAACATTTTATTTTTGTTACCTTTTCCATTCAGTTATACTGATACGCGTAACTTTTCTCCACAATTTCTATCAACATTAAACTGATCTTCATTTGCCCGCAGCAACTCCCGGGTAATTTGGCTAGTATATATACATATATATATATATATATATATATATATATATATAAATATATATATATATATGTATATAATATATACACATATATATACATACATGTATATATATATATGTATATATATACACACACACACACATATATATATACATATAAATATATATGTATATATACACACACATATATATATATAAATATATATATGTATATATGTATGTATATATATGTATATGTATGTATATACATATGTATATTTATATATATGTATACCTATATGTGTATATATATGTATATATGTATATGTATATATGTATATATATATACTGTTCACCCACTATCGGAGCAAGAATAACGGAAAGTACAGAGAAACTGTATATTTCGACTACTGTCTGTAGTCCTCTTCAGCAGAATGCTTACATAAGGTTAAGGTACAAGTATATATGAAGAAATGAGGGGTACATAGAAGGGGATGAGGAAAGTGGGGGGGGGGGCTCAGGTCACATGCCCTTGAAATGGTCGGGTCAAAGTAGGACAAGGGGTGATATTTTGTCCAACCGCTTTAGACATGATCTTGTTGACCGCTAACTTGGTAATACAATCTGGGGGCCCCTGGCCTTTAGAGGTATTAAAGTTAGGATAATGTTTTATTAGAGAAGATTCTACAATTTTTCTTCTATAGCTACAGTGTGATTTATAAATTATTGATGCATTATCCCAATCTAATCTATGGTCTTTTTGGCTGGCATGAAGGAACACAGCGGAGTTAACTTGTCCATATTTTATGGAGTTTTTATGTTCCTTTAATCTCGTGGACAAATTCCTGCCAGTCTGGCCCCAGTACACATCATCACAGTCTTTACACGGCAATTTATATACCCCGGAGTTTTGGTCCACATCATCCCTCCGGTGTACATTAACTACCTTTCTAAAAATGCTGTTTGGATAATTGTAAATAAATTTTATTTGATTATTAGGTAGAAGTTTGGAGACCGAGTTGATAGATTCATTAAATGGTACAATGATGTTATTGTTACCCCATTTAAACTTCTCCCTGGAGTTACAGGGAGAAGTTTAAAAGTATATATATATATATATATATATATATATATATATATATACATATATATATATATATGTATATATATATTATATATATATATACTGTACATATAAATATATATATATACCAATATATACATACATACATGCATATATATATATATATTTATATATATATATATATTTATATATATATACATATATATATATATATATGTATATATATATTAACATTATATATGCACAGAAATTTTTCTCTTATACATACTTCATTGAAAATTATGGCTAATTGTACATTTATTATTTTCGTAAATGTATTTCCCGTATGTCTTACTATGGACTTATGTTCCTTTGAAAGAAAGTTTATGACTTCACTGTAGGTGGTCATGTTTGCTATGTCGCGATTTCGGGTTCAAGACCCTTCTTCAGTAGCCATTAGGAATATTCTATCTGATGAGGGTAAGAATTTTTTCGGTGTTATACTTAATTATGGTACTTTATATACTTAAATTTCTATACTTGCTCTTCACTGGGGGAGGTTAAAGGTCACCTGGGAGAGGATTCCAGGTAACTCAGGCAGTGATGAAATGTCACGTGCTAGGGGAAGTCTCCGACTTCATTTTGTGACAAAATGTCCTATGCTTGGGTATGTGGTGTTTTTGTCTCGTGGTTGGATTTGTGGGGTTATGTCTCATGCTTGGGTTTGTGGCGATTTGTCTCATACTTGGGAGCACCATAAGGTCACCTTCTTGTATATTTAGATTTGGTCTCAACTCTTTAATGCAGGTGGTCATGTTTGCTATATCGCAGCCCGAAGGGATTTCTCCCCGTCTTCTCTTTTTCTGCATGAGGTGTCGTCGATTAAATGAAGCGGGCTTGCAGTGGATGTGCCTTGTCTTGCTACATTGCTTCTGACCCACATGTACATATATATATGTACATGTGCACACACTCCCAACGTAAATTCAAATGTTTGATTGGACTTCAGAGTCGCCGTAAAAAATGAGATTAATGAATGACTGGACAAAAGCGTAGCAGGTATCGAATGAAAGCAGGTGCTGAAGAAGCGAGTTAATGCGCAAGTAAGCTGATCAGTTAAACAGCTGACACAAAGGCCAGCTGATAAGAATACAATACACATTAGAATTTCTTTAGTGCTCCACAAGTGGAGTAGAAAGAGATGTAGAAAGAAGAGAAAGAGGAGGAAGTAGTAGAGGAAGAGGAGGAGGGTGAGGGAGTGGAGGAGGAAGACAAAGAGGAAGAGGATATGGAAAAGGAAAAGGAAGAGGAAGAAGAAGAAAAGGGAGAGGGGAAGGATGATGTAGAAGAAAAGGGACAGAAGAATATATGAGGGAAAAAGAAAAGGAAGACAAAAATAGAAGAGAACAGGAAGAGAAAGATATTGAAGAACGGGAAAAAGTAGAAAAAATTGAGAAGGAAGAAAAAGAGGGAGAGGAGAAAAAAGTAAGGAAAGAGGAGGAGTAGGAGAAAGCCGAGGAGGAGGTGAGGAGGATATTAACAAAATGGATGCAAGATTTTTTTTCCCGAAGAGGATCCCCTCTGGTGTCTAAGCCATTGCCCGTACTGAAAGATATCGTCCGACGTCAGCCAAAACACCGCCAATAAACTACGTCTGCGGGTTTAGGTATTACAGGAGCAAGTTCTTCAGGATATGAGAGCTAGAAAAAGTCTTCTGAACAAAATCTACAGGAAGATTTATCTGGCTGAGAAAGAGAAGAAGAAGAAAAGGATCTCAATAAAGAACGTGGGTGTGTGTGGGTGAACACCGTGGGATGGGTAGAGTGGGTGACACACACACACACACACACACACACACACACACACACACACACACACACACACACACACACACACACACACACACACACACACACACACACACACACACGCACACACAAACAAGAGGATCTCGGCTTGTTCGGGCTTATTTCATCACGGAGGCCTCGTGGAGACCGGCTGACCTGACTGATGAGGTTGACAGAAAAACTTGATTACCTTTCGTCCATACAAGAGACGAAGTTGAGTGACTGAAGTGACCACATGCTATATATATATCTTTTTTCATTTATGGGTTTATAATATGGCAGTGGGAACTTGTATATAAAACGTGATTAACATTCTCGTCATGCCAAAGGAATTTCAGGGCCTTGTTTCTTCTACAGACGTAAACAGAAATATCCTGGAGCGAGACCTCTCTCATTAATTGTGTGAGGTCATGTCCCCCTAGGCGAGACCTCATTCATCATTCTTGTTACGGCGTGTCCTTCTGCATCTGGGATGAGAGTGATGTCAGTCCCCGGTCTGAGCGGGATTCAATGATAAAGTACGCTGTTATCAGGTTCCCATTGACCCTTTATTAACCAAAGGGGTGCCACGGAGTTTAATTAAATAACTTGACAGAAGGCCATGATAAAAAGGACAAGTGTTTCCAATGATGACGTGGTTAATCAAGATAAGTATTGTCCCGGAACGAAAAGGGTTAATTGTGGGCAAACGACCTGATGCCTCCAGTCAGAATTGAGATAGCAATAATGTTGTCAGTTACCAGTAGCGCCCTATTCACAGCCCTCCCATAAAAAAAGAATCCCATAAGGACCAATCCCCATTAGCTTTTTTAGAACTGACTGACTTCTGTAGCTTCATTGATATTCAAACCCCGCTTGACACACTCTCAGACCGGGGCCAGCTGGCGCGCGCGACCCCGCGACGAATTGGCAAAATATGAGCGTCGCCCTCAGCAGTAGCAGCAAGAGCAACAGCAGCAGGAAGAGCGGCGAAGGGAACTGTCGAGAGCAGCCACACAAGAAGCACTGACCGGGTGTGGCAATGCCAAGATTGTGCACGTCAGTACAAAAGAGTGAATATACTCACTACTCACTCATGTGGTGGTCGGGCCACTTGCTGACCCCTCACCGCTAGCACCAATTGCCTCCAGTCTCTACGGTTCTGTGCCACTGTCATCGACTCACGGACATCTGCTCCAGTCCTGTCCAGGTCCTCCCTCACGTTGTCCATCCATCTTCTGCGTGGTCTTCTTGGGAATCGTTTACCTCCTATCACACCGTCCCTCATTACTCTCTTTGGTATTCTTTCCTGGTCTATTCTTGCAATGTGCCCGGCATACTGCAGTCGCCTTGACTTTATGATGTTTACGATATTTGTTTGGCCTGATATTTCCCGTAACTATTCATTATGATGCCTTCTCCATTTTTGGTCTATTTCGTCGAATATTGGGCCCAATATTTTCCTTAGTACACTGTTCTCAAACACAAAAAGATTTTTTTCCATTTCTTCAGGCTCCAGCCTTGGCATTCATATTTATTTATCATATATTCTTAGTTTGGTCTTAGTTGATATGCTCCTTCTTACCAGGGTCTTTTGGAGGCTGTGATAACATAGGTTAGCTGCTGCAATTCTTGCTTTTATTTCAGTGTCCATCAGGTTTTCATCTGTCATAACTGATCCAAGATACTTAAAGTGTCTACACACTTTATATCTCATATTACTGATGTCAATGTGTTCTTGTCTTTTATTGTTTTTGATTAGATGCATCAACTCTGTCTTCTTAGTATTCATCAGCAGCCCAACTCTTTTCGCAGTCTCTTGAAAATCTCCAAAGATGCCTTTTATTTCATGTATGGTCCCATCTGTTAAGTCTACGTCGTCGGCATACGCCAACATACCCAATTGGATGGTCTGTGTACACTGCCATATCCTTGTTTGAAATCTACAACCATA
>NC_134789.1:28794655-28804655 GCF_046742065.1 Oratosquilla oratoria
AAGAAAACATAACAAAAATGAAAAATAAGGAAACATAAGGAAGTAGAAGTAAAGTTAAGGAAAGCTAAGGATATATCAGGAAATATACGAAAATAAAAGGAAATAAAGAAAAAAGAATGTAAGTAAATATAAGGAAGAATAAGGAATAAGACAAGTTAAGGCAGTATTAGGCAATATAAGGGTATGCAAGTCAATTTAAGGCAGTTTAAGTGATTTAAAGACAATACAAGACAATATAAGGCAATATAAGGCAATATAAGGCAATACAAGACAATTTAAGGCAATTCAAAGTAATATAAGTCAATTCAAGACGATATAATGCAATTTAAGGTAATATAATTTAAGTAAATCTAAAATATAGCCAACTCAAGTAAATTAAGGTCAATTCAAGAAAATTAAAGGCAATTAAAGGCAATATAAGGCAAAAAAAAGCAATTAAAGGCAATTTAAGGCAATATTATGAGGTAATTTAACGAAATTTAAAATATAGGCAATTCAAGAAAACTAAGGGCAATTAAAGAAAATTAAAGGCATTTAAAGGAAATGTAAAGTAATTTAAGGCAATTTAAGACAACTTAAGGCAATATAAGGCAATTTAAGGCAATATAAGATAATTTAAGTAAATCTAATATATAGGCATTTCACCAAACTTAAGGGCAATTCAAGAAAATTAAAGGCAGTTAGAGGCTATATAAGACAATATAAGTATATTTAAGGAAATTTGAAAAATTTAAGGCAATATAAGGTAATTTAAGTAAGTCTAAAATATAGGCAATTTATGAACATTAAGATCAATTCAAGAAAATTAATGGCAATTTAAGGCAATTTGAGGCAATAGAAGGCAATTTAAGACAATATTAGGTAATTTAAGTAAATCTAAAATATAGGTATTTCAAGAGAAGTTAAGGGCAATTCAAGAAAATCAAAGTAAATTAAAGGTAATATAAGGCAATAGAAAGCAATTTAAGGCAATTTAAGACAATATTATGAGGTATTTTAAGTAAATCTAAAATATAGACAATTCAAGAAAACTAAGGATAATTAAAGAAAATCAAAGGCAATTAAATGCAATGTAAGTAACTTTAAGGTAATGTAAGGCAATATAAGGTAATTTAAGTAAATAGAAATATAGCCAATTCAAGAAAATTAAAGGCAATTCAAAAAAATTAAAGTCAAAGAAAATATAAGGCAATATAAGGAAATTTAAGGAAATATAAGGCAGTATAAAGCAATTTAAGATAATTCAAGGCAGTAGAAGGGAATTTAAGGCAAAATGAGGCAATTTAAGGCAATATAAGGTAATTTAAGTGAACCCAAAGTATAGACAATTCAAGAAAATTAAAGGCAATTCAAGACAATTATAGGCATATAAGGCAATATAAGGCAATAGAATTAGTTTAAGGCAGTTTAAGGCAATATTATAAGGTAATTTATGCAAATCTAAAATATAGGCAATTCAAGAAAACTAAGGGCAATGAAAGAAAATTAAAGGCAATTAAAGGAAATATAAGTAAATTTAAGAAAATTTAAGGTAATTAAGGGAATGTAAGGCAATATAAGGTAATTTAGGTAAATCTAAAATATAGGCAATTCAAGAAAATTAAAGGCAATTGAAGAAAATTAAATTCAAAGGAAATATAAGGCAATATAAGGGAATTTAAGGCAGTATCTGGCAATTCAAGGCAATTTAAGATAACTGAAGGCAGTATAAGGGAATTTAAGGCACTATAAGGCAATATAAGGCAGTATGAGGTAAATTAAGTATATCCAAAATATAGGCAAATCGCAAAAATTAAGGGCAGTTCAAGAACATTAAAGGCAATTAAAGACAATATATAAAGCAATTTAAGGGAATTTAAGGGAACTTAAGGCAAAATAAGGTAACTTAAGCAAATCTAAAATATAGGCAATTCAAGAAAATTAAGGGCAGTTAAAGGCAATATAAGGCAATTTAAGACAATTTGAGTCAATTTAAGGCAGTATCAGCAATTTAAGGCATTTTAAAACAGTATAAGGCAATTTAAGGCAATATAAAGCAATATATAGGCAATTCAAGAAAATTAAGGGCAATTCAAGAAAATTAAAGACAATTAAAAGCAACGTAAAGTAATTTAAAGCAATTTAAGGCAATATAAGGCAAGTTAAGTAAATTGAACTAAATTCAAGGCAGTATAGGGTAATACGAGATAATATAAGTCAATTTAAGGCAATATAAGTAAATTGAAGTAAATTTAAGGCAGTACAGTGTAATACGAGGTAATATAAGGCAATTTAAGGCAAGAAAATTAAAGAAAAAAAATAAAGGACAATTAAAGGAAATATAAGGGATTATAAGGCCATTTGATGCAATTTAAGGCAATATAAGACAATTTAAGGTAATATAATACAATTCAAGGCAGTATAAGGTAATCTAAGTAGATCTAAAATATAGGTAATTCAAGAAAATTAAGGACAATTCAAGAAAAGAATAAGTCAATTATGGGCAATATAAGGCAATATAAGGAAATTTAAGCCAAATTAAAGCAATATAAGGCAATTTAAGGTAATGTAAGGCAATTTAAAACAATATAAGGTAATTTAAGTAAATCTAAAATATACGCAATTCAAGAAAATTAAGAGCAATTCAAGAAAATTAAAGACGATTAAAGGTAATATAAGGCAATATAAGGGAATTTTAGGCATTTTAAAGTAGTATAAAACAAATTAAGGCAATTTAAGTCAATATAAGGTAATATAAGTAAATATAAAATATAGGCAGTTTAAGTTACTACGGCACTTGTCATGTGGATGCTGGGTTCGAGTCCTTGGCAGTACCGCATTTCAATTTCTGCATGTCGGCTTTTGATGGCTTAGAATTAAAGTGCATTGTGGTTGTTGATATGTATACATATATGTATATATATATATATATATATATATATATAAATATATATATATGTGTGTGTGTGTGTGTATATATATGTGTGTATATATAAATATATATATATACATATATATACATATATACTTGTGTGTGTGTGCGTGTGTGTGTGTGTGTGTGTGTGTGTGTGTTTGTGTGTGTGTGTGTGTGTGTGTCTGTGTGTGTGTGTGATTCACCATGGTCTGGATGACATGTCGGGAACTCTACCGCAGCTCCACGAGTCGCGTGCGTGTGTGTGTGTGTGTGTGTGTGTGTGTGTGTGTGTGTGTGTGTGTGCGTGCGTGTGTATGCGTGTGCGTATCAGCTTGAAGGTCCTTCATCCGGGATGTCCTCTTGTCAGTCTTGCTCAGAGTGACCCGCCTCCAAGTCCTTCGAGAACATTTGGCGGAAGAAGACACCATCTCGGAGAATGACGATGAAAAACGCGACGAAAACTCAGGAATCTTAAGGAAAAACAGGGAAACAAAAGGAAAAACTGGGAAATATAAGGAAAACTAAGAAAATATAAGGAAAAAATGAAATATAAGAAAAAACAATGAAAGATAAAAGAAAAAAAGGAAAATTAAGGAAAATCAAGGAAGCCTAGAAAAAAAAAATATTATAAGGAAAACCAATGAAATCTAAGGGAAATATGAAATATAAGGAGAAACAATGAAAGATAAAGGAAAAAAAGGAAAACTAAGGAAAAACAAGGAAAACATAGAAAAAAAGGAAATATAAGGAAAACCAAGGAAATCTAAGGGAAAAATTAAATATAAGGAAAAATAATGAAAAAAAGGGAAAATAAGAAAAAAAGGAAAACCTAGAAAAACAAAGAAATACAAGGAAATCCAAGGAAATATCATGAATAACAAGGAAAACAAGAAAAGATAACAAAAAGGAAAAATAAGGAAACATAAAGAAGTAAAAGTAAACTTAAGGAAAGCTAAGGATATATCAGGAAATATACGGAAATAAAAGGAAATAAAGAAAAAATGTAAAGAAACGTAAGGAAAAATAAGGAATAAGACAAGTTAAGGGAGTATAAGGCAATATAAGACTATACAAGTCAATTTAAGGCAGTTAAAGGCAATACAAGGTAATATAAGGAAATTTAAGTGAATTTAAGGAAATCTAAAGCAATATAAGGCAATTCAAGACGATATAAGGCATTTTAAGGTAATATAATTTAAGTAAATCTAAAATATAGGCGACTCAAGGAAATAAAGGGCAATCCAAGAAAATTAAAGGCAATTAAAGGCAATATAAGGCAATAGAAAGCAATTTAAGGCAATTTAAGGCAATATTATGAGGTAATATAACTAAATCTAAAATATGGGCAATTCAAGAAAACTAAGGGGCAATTAAAAATTAAAGGCAATTAAAGGAAATATAAGGCAATTTAAGATAATTTAAGACAATTTAAGGCAATATAAGGCAATTCAAGGAAATATAAAACAATTTAAGTAAATCTAAAATATAGGCATTTCAAGAGAATTAATGGCAATTCAAGAAAATAAAAGTCAAAGAAAATATAAGAAAACATAAGAAAATTTAAGGCAATATAAGGCAATTTAAGGGAGGATAAGGTAATTTAAGGCAATATAAGATGATTTAAGGCACTATAAGTGAATATAAGGCAATATAAGGCAATTTAGGGAATACAAGGTAATTTAAGTGAATCTAGAATATAGACAATTCAAGAAAATAAAGGCAATTGAAGAAAATAAAGGCAATTAAAGACAATATATAAGGCAATTTAATGTAATTTAAGGCAATTTAAGGCAATATTAGGTAATTTAAGTAAATCTAAAAATATAGGCAATTCAAGAAAATTAAGGGAAATTAAAAGCAATATTAGGTAATATAAGGCAATTTGAGAAAATTTGAGTCAATTTAAGGCAATTTTAGACAATGTAAGGCAATTTAAAGCAATTTAAGACAGTATAAGGCAATTTAAGGCAATATAAGGCAATTCAAAGAAATACAAGGTAATATAAGTAAATCTAAAATATAGGCAATTAAAGAAAATTAAGGGCAATTCAAGAAAATTAAATTAAATTAAAAGCGATATAAGGCAATTCAAGGCAATTTAAGGCAATTCAAGGCAATATAAGTGAATTTAAGTAAATCTAAACTATAGGCAATTCAAGAAAATTAACGGGAATTCAAGAAAATCAAAGTCAATTAAAGGCAATGTAAGGTAATTTAAAGCAATTTAAGGCAATATAAGGCAAGTTAAGTAAATTGAAGTAAATGTAAGGCAGGATAGGGCAATACGAAATAATATAAGGTAAGTTAAGGCAAGAAAATTAAGGACAATTAAAGGCAATTAAAGGCAATATAAGGCAATATAAGGAATTTTAATACAATTTAAGGCAATATAAGGTAATTTAAGGTAATATCAGGCAATTCAAGGCAATGTAAGGTAATTTGAGTAAATCTAAAATATAGGCAATTCAAGAAAATTAAGGAGAATTCAAGAAAAAATAAGGTAATTAAAGTCAATATAAAGCAATGTATGGTAATTCAAGGCAATTTAAAACAATATAAGGCAATTTAAGGCAATATAAAGCAATTTAAGGCAATTTAAGGCAATATAAGGTAATTCAAGTATATCTGAAATATTGGCAATTCAAGAAAATTAAGTTCAATTCGAGAAAATTAAAGGCAGTTAAAGGTAACATATGGCAACATAAGGCAATTTAAAGCAATTTAAGGCAATTTAAGGTAGTAAAAATCAGTTTAAGGCAATCTAAGTCAATATAAGGTAATATAAGTAAATCTAAACTATAGGCAATTCAAGAAGATTAGGGGTGATTCAAAAAAATTAAAGTAAATTAAAGGTGATATAAGACAATTTAAGGCAATTTAAGGCATACATACATATACCAAGGCTTTTTCCCCCTTCCAAGGGAAGTAGCCAAAAAGGGAAAGGCATAAAAACACTCCCACCCATTTCATCCCTAAATACACTCCACACCCCTCCCACCCTTCCTCTCATCTGAGCACCTCCTGGATGACGGGTCATCCCTGCACCCTGCCCACCGCCCTGGGTCAGAAGCAGTGTCGCAGGACACAGCACATCCACAGCAAGGCCGCTTCATTTAATCGGCGACCCCCCCTCTCCGTCCCCCCTTGCATATAAGGAGAGGACGGGGAGAAATCCCTTCGGGCTGCGTCAAAACTCACTCACACACACTACCCCACCCCCCACCCCCCGCCCATTTCTCCCCATGCAGTCACAACATCATCCATATACAACCATTCTCCACTCACCTCTGTCTTCCGTCCTCTCCCTTCCTTCCTCAACAGACATTCCCCTCTTCCCCAAAGCCCCCTTCACCCCATCCATCCACCTCATCCTAGGACGTCCCCTCATGTTCACTCCCTCCACATCTGCCTTCCATACCTCTTTTACTAGTCTTTCTTCACTCATTCTTTCCATGTGTCCAAACCACCCTAATATTCTTTCATCAACCCTCTCTCCCAAATCCTTTTTTCACCCCTGTTCTCCTCCTCACCTCCTCATTTCTCACTCTATCTAGCCTAGTAACCCCCACCATACTTCTCAGACACCTCATCTCAAACACATTCAAACTCCTTCTCTCTTCTTCTCTTATGTTCCACGTTTCTGCCCCATATAGTGCTGTTGGCACAATCACTCCTTCATACAGTCTCCTCTTCGCATCCATTCCCAAATGTCTATTTCTCATTACACTCTTTAAACCACCAAGGCATTTACTCGCTTCTCTCAATCTACATTCTACCTCCACCTTCACTCCACCTTTTCCTGCTACACTTGCACCCAAGTATCTAAAACTATCCACTTCCTCCAGTCGCTCTCCCTTAATGTTCACTTCCAGTCTACTGCCACTTTCACCCCTTGTACATCTCATCACCTTACTTTTACCCACATTTATCTTTAGCTTTCTTCTATCACATACTCTCCCAAACTCTGCCACCAGCTTCCTCAATCCCTCCTCTGACCCTGCCACAAGCGCAGTGTCGTCCGCAAACAACAGCTGGCTCACCTCCCACTTTTCTCCATTTTCTTTAACCATCTCCAATCCCTGACTCACTACCCTAGCATTCACCTCTCGCACCACCCCATCCATGTATAAGTTGAACAGCCAGGGCGACATAACGCATCCTTGACGAAGTCCCACCTTTACTTCAAACCACTCACTCTCTCCATTTCTAATCCTAACACATGCTCTACTACTCACATAAAAAAACTCTTGACAGCTCCCAAAAGCTTTCCTCCTATCCCATAAATCTGCATAACCTCCCACAGTGCCTTTCTGTCTACCCTATCATAAGCCTTTTCCAGATCCATAAAAGCCCAAAAAACATCCTTCCCCTTTCCTATAGCTTTCTCACATATCTGTCTTACCACAAAGATCTGATCTACACAACCTCTACCCGTCCTAAATCCACACTGTTCCTCACCAATTACTCCTTCTGTTCCTCTCCTAATCCTCTCAATTAAGATTCTCCCATAAGCCTTCCCTACTACACTCAACAGGCTAATCCCTCTGAAATTACTACATTCACACTTGTCCCCTTTTCCCTTGTAAAGAGGAACTATACAGGCACTACTCCAGTCCTCCGGTACTCTACCTCTCTCCAGCAAACATAAAATAATCTCACAAACCAGTCAACCATCACTGAAACTCCCTTTTTCAGACATTCTGCATGACATCCATCCAGACCAGGTGGCCTTACCTGCTTTCATCATCTTTACAACCTGCCTTCACCTCATCCTTCCTTATTTCTCCTCCATTCTCCTCACTCATCACTCTCATTTTCTTCGTATTTCCCACTGCAGCTATCTTTCCTTCCCTATCCTCCTTCACATTCAGCAACTCCCTAAAATATTCTGCCCATCTTCCCCTCACTGCCATCTCTTCCATTATCAACTCTCCATCTGTACCTTTTACCTTTTCTTCCCTACTTGATTCGCCTCCTCTTCCTCTCTTAATTTCTTTCCAAAACATCTTTTTATTACTTTCAAAATTTTCTGTCATACTCCTACCCCATTTCACATCTGCTCTCCTCTTTGCCTCCTTTACCTTTTGCTTTACTTCTCTTTTCTTTTCTTTGTACGTCTCATATGACTCCCCTGTCCTCTTTTGTAACCAATCTGTGAATGCTCGCTTCTTCTCTTCTACAACCTTCTTTGTTTCCTCATCCCACCATTCACTACCCTTTCTTCTATTTCCCCCTGTCCTTCTTGTTCCACACACCATCCTTGCACACTTTAAGACTCCCTCCTTGAACCATCCCCATTCCTCCTCCACACCCATCTCTGCTCTATCCTTTACTCCCTCCCACTCCTCCTTCAGCTTCTTTTCGTACTCCTTTTCCTTTTCCTTTTCAATCAAGGAGTTCACTCTAAGAACCTCCCTACCTTTTGTCCCTTTCCTCCTTCTCCATCTATCCTCCACTCTCAACTTACCTTCCACCAAAAAATGATCTGATATTCCCCCACCCTCTCCCCTTAGCACATGTACATCCTTAACTCTTCCTATCATAATCCTATTTACCACTACATAATCCATTAGCGCTCTATCTACCACCCTTCCCTCCACCACCCTCTCCCATGTGTACTTATGCTTGACTTTCTTCCGAAACACTGTATTTGCTATCATCAACTCTCTTTCTAGACACATTTCCACCATCAACTCTCCACTACGATTCTTTCCTGGAACTCCACACTTCCCAACCACTCCATCGATTGGACCATTTCCCACTCTAGCATTAAGGTCTCCCAGTACTATTACATTGACATTTCTTCCTAAACCCTCTATGCACTCATTTAAATCTATCCAAAAGGCCTCCTTTTCTTCCATGCTCTTCTCACTGCCCGGCCCATATGCACTTACAAAGACCCACATCTCCTTTCCCAGTTTCACCTTCATCCACATTATCCTTGAGGAAACCTCCTTCCACTCCACTATCCCTTTACCTATCTCCTCACTTACTAGAATAGCCACCCCTTCCCTCCCTCGTCCTCTCTTCACTCCTGATAACCTCCCACTTACACTCCCAAACATACACTCACCCTTCCCTTTCAACTTAGTTTCACTCAAAGCCAACACATCCAACTTTCTTCTCACAAACATACTACCTATCTCTTCCCTTTTACTCTCATCTGTACCACATCCACGCACATTAAAAGACCCAAACCTTAGGGTGCTGTCCCGAGGCCCGCCAGCACCCCTTATGCCTTTTCTTTTTGATTTAGGAATTTGCCCCTTGGGGCTACAGGGAGAAGGATGCCTAGTCCCTCTCCCCGTCCCTTTCTTCTCGCCTCTTACGATCCAAGTGGGAAAACTTGGTGGCAGTATTCTTTTCCCCCACCACAGGGAATTCCCCCAATCAGAAAGAGAATACTCAGAGAAATGGTACAGGACAGCAACAAGGGGTTGGGGGACAGCATAACGGAGGGACAGTCGTAGTATAAAAGTGTCATCATTTCTCTATGAACAGAATTTCTTCTATCATAGACAAAATGATGTGTGGCTCTGGTCCGTAGGGGCGCCCCATATAGACCCTAAAGTATCGACTGCATGCTACTTTGCCACAATAACAAGCAGCCAATATAAGGTAATTTAAGTATGTGTAAAATATAGGCAATTCAAAAAAATTAATGACCATTCAAGAAAATTTAAAGTCAATTACAGGCATCATAAGGCAATTGAAAGCAATCTAAGGCAACTGAAGACATTTTAAAGCAATGCAAGGCAATTTGAGTATATCTAAAATAAAGGTAATTTAAAGTAATTGAAAGATACTATAAAGCAATATAAATAAATCTAAGTCATTCTAAGGCAGTATAGGGCAGTACGAGATAATATAAGGGAATTGAAGGCAATATAATTAAATTCAAGGAAGTATAGGGCAATACGAGGTAATGTAAGGGAACTTAAAGCAATATAAGGTAATTTAAGTAAATCTAAAATATAGGTAGACAATATTAGGCATTTCAAAAAAATTAAAAGCAATTAAAGGCAATATAAGGCAACATAAATCCATTTAAGGCAATTTAAGGCAATATGAGGCAAATAAGGCAAGATAAGTCAGGTTAGACAATTT
>NC_134789.1:28809655-28817155 GCF_046742065.1 Oratosquilla oratoria
AGAGAAAGTTCTAAGTTTAGAATTTTTATCATACCGACCTTTCATTACTCGTTGAGCATTCAAGTTCTCTCTTGCCAACTTCCAAGCTTCTAACAACTTCTCGGTGAACTGGGACACGTATTTCAAAGAAGGAACTGGTGGTTCTTCTTTCATCCATAGTTCATGAAGTATCCTTAGGGGACCACGGACTTCATGACCGAAGACTAATTCTGACGGGCTGAATCCAAGGCTTTCTTGAATTGTTGTTCGGGTGGCGAACAACAAAAAGGGGAGTCCGTCTTCCCAATTTCGAGTGTTCTCAGCACAGAAGATTCTTAACATTGTCTTGAGCGTTTGGTGAAAGCGCTCTAGAGCACCTTGTGATTGAGGATGATAGGCGGAGGAAGTTACATGATTTATACCTAGTGTTACAAGAGTTTCTCTAAACTTGTTGGAAAGAAAATTACTTCCTTGATCACTTTGAATGTTCTTAGGAAATCCTACCATAGTGAAATATTTCAACATTTCTCTGATTATGTTTTGAGCTTTAATATTTTTCAAAGGAATTGCTTCTGGAAAACGAGTGCTCATACACATGATTGTGAGAATGTACTGATTTCCTTTACTTGAAGGAGGTAAAGGTCCTACACAGTCAATAAGAACTTTTTTAAATGGCTCTTCCATTACAGGAATGGGATGGAGTGGAGCTTCTACAATTTTCTGGTTGGGCTTACCTACAAGTTGACATGTATGACATGTTTTACAATATTGGGCAACATCTTTGACAACCGTGGGCCAATGGAAATGTTGGGTTATGTTGAACAAGGTCTTTCTTAACCCTAAGTGACCTGCTAAGGGAGTATCATGAACCAATCTTAGAACATTATTCCTGAAACCAAGAGGGAGGACTATTTGATTCCTTACTTGCCATGGCTGGTCAGCGGTTGCGGTGGATGCTCTCCATTTTCACATTAGGACTCCGTTTTCTATATAGAAACCTCGTGACATATTTTCAACTTCTTCTGGAGAAGAAACAATCTCGTACAAATTTTTAAGAGAATGATATGACTTCTGTTCTTTGATTAATTCTGCTCTAGATAGAGAAACTGGTGAAGAAGAAGATGGGTCAGTTTGGGAGAATAGGGATTCTAAATTATAGGTCTCCTCTTCAGATTTCTTGTACTGAGATCTGGTTACAGCACAAGCGGGAAACAACTGTAAGTTATCTGAAGGTTCTACTGAGGTCTTAGGGTTATTTGTTATTAAGGGAGAAATGACTTTGCTTCCAGCGATGTCATTGGCCAACAATAAGGATATTCCTACTATGGGAAGAGAGTCTACTACTGCTACTTTAACCATTCCGGTTGTTAAATCAGACCGCAAGAAAACATTATGTAATGGACATTTTACAATTCCTCCAACTCCTTCTATCAATATATCATAACCTGTATACGACTCACCCAGATTCTGCAAGACAGAATTTAAAATCAGACTTTGCTTTGCTCCTGTGTCTCGGAGTATGGAAATAGGATATTGTTGTGAACTACTACTATGAGATATAGTTCCTGAAGATACAAATGGTTTGAAACAAGGATCATGATCTGATGAGGGTGGTTCTACATTACTTGACAATACCGGCTTCTTTGGTAGTTTATCCTGAATAGAGGATTTTGAATCATCTGATTTTATATTACTTACAAGAGTTGGTGTCTTATTGGAGAATGAGGGTGTCAGTCTCTTTCTGCAATTAGAAATGTGATGGCCAACCTGTTTACAATATGAACAAGTTACAGGGGGATTAGTCTTAAACCTTTCCATTCTTTGCCAAGGTTGGTTTGGAGGATATTGATTGAAATCAGACCTGTAACTGAAATGTGATGGGCTAGACTGATTTTCAAAGTGTTTCTTTGGGGACCAAGGTTTAGAGTATTTTGTTGAATCTGGAATATATGACTTTGACTTTTGGGATTCCATTTGTCTTGACTTAGGTTTATGATTTAGTGTGAACTCATCAGCCAATACAGCAGCTTTAGTTAAAGTTTCGGGAACATGATCATCTATAAAAATCCTAAGATCTGTCTCTAAGGTATTCTTAAACTGCTCCAACAAAATCAACTGTTTAAGTCTATCTAAGGTGTCCGTTTCACTAGCCAAACACCACCTATTGAATAACCTCTCTTGTTGAGCCGCATATTCTACGTATGTTAACTGAGGTGTCTTCCTATAATTACGGAATTTCTGTCTATAGGCCTCTGGTATTAGTTCATAAGCTTTTAAAATACAAGCTTTCATATTATCATACTCGCTTTCTGCTTCTGAAAGAGAAGTATAAATTTGCTGAGCCTTACCCTTAAATTGTGTTTGAATGATTAATGGCCAATTTTCTTTAGGGATTTGTAACTGTTGCGCCAATTTTTCCCACTGAAGAAAGAAAATTTCTGGCTCTCCTGAAAATTGGGGTAGAAGTTTTACATACTTTGAAATATCTATATGACCTTCCTGAACTAAGGGTTGTCTATCAACAATCCTAGCTTCTACTTCTGCCTTCTTTAATTCTATCTCTGCCAATTTGACTTTAGTTTCGTTCTCTCTTTCTATTTGTTTCACTTTAGCTTCCTCTTCTCTAGCTCTAAATTCTGCCTCAATTTGCATTTGTTTCAGTTTAGTTTCCTCCTGAATTTCTACTCTCCTGACCTTTAATTCAATCTCCTTAATCTTAAGTTTGGTTAGTCGTGCCTCTATTTCTAACCTATTTGAAGGAATTTGTATAGCTGTAATCTCTTCTGGAGATAAGATCTCATCTTCGATCAGATTTTCAACGAGTTCCTGAAGTAATTTTTTCTTTCGCAAACTCGTATCAATGTCTACTCCAAAGTGCTTGCCTATTTCTATCAAAGTGTCTTTAGTTTGTTTCTTTAAGAAACTTACCTTGGGATTTTGAACGAATTCTTGAATTATATCATCCATCTCTAAAAGAATGTGTTAAATACCTGATCCAATATCCTGGCAAGGTCGCCACTTTGTTACGGGCTGGCTGGTTAGTGAAGAGACGTTACGTATAACGGATATGTGCTTAAGAACCAGCTCACTTCTAGAAGCCACTGTAGGACTGAACTATCTGGTCAGGGCCTAGATAATTCGTAAGACTAGAAGTAAAGATAACAAAGAAGATTCCAGGAAAGGAATATTAAACTAGCGATAAAACTAGTAAACGAAATTATTAATATGGAAAATATTTACAGGCAATCAACACAAAAGAGAATGGGCAGTAGGGTCAATGGGACCGTTACATGATTATAAGAATATGGAAATTATCGTTCAAATAAGAAACAAGATACGTATACAATATGGTACTATCTAAGTACAAAGAGATCAGGAACATGCATCAGAATAAGTAATAAGTACAAAAATAAGTATAAAGTAATGCAATGTATATCAGACACGTAATGTAGGCAAAAAGGGTGATCACTTCACACCAATCGTCTCATGAGTCTAAACTTCCAGTTTTTATCAAGAGATAAGATATGCGAGAAAATGACGAGGAGTGAGCGATTTCCACAGCTTATATACCATTGGACCGGAAACGGGATACTTCCGGGTGAGGGTGCGAGTGAGTGAAAGGGGGGGAGGAGGGTAAGTTAACACACGTCAACATGGGTAGTTTTAAGACCCTCGACTCGCTTGAACAATCTACTTATTTAGTAACTGTCAAATCTGTGCGCTCCGAACTATTCAGGATTTCGCTTGTCTGTTTGTTCTACAAGAGTGCGCACCTCTCTCCGCACGTAGGCAAGATTACATATAGTGGACGGGCGTTACTGCTTAACATTGTTACAATACATACATAGACAAGAAATATGAACATAGTTATGTAATACAAAGGAACACAATTCTATAACATAATTACACATATGACGTAATATCTAATATTACGTTACAATATATATATATATATATATATATATATATATATATATATATGTGTGTGTGTGTGTGTGTGTGTGTGTGTGTATGTGTGATTCACAATGGTCTTGGATGACGTGTTGGACTCGTGATCAACAGCTATTTCCCTCCCGGAAGAGAGCTTAGAGCTCATATATGACCGATCTATGGGCAATGCTGTGACCTTACACACACACACACACAATGAAATTATTTCAACCCTGGGTGGGATTCGAACCCGGACCGCCGTAGTGGCAGCCGGGAACTCTACCGCTGCTCTACGAGTCGTGTGTGTGTGTGTGTGTGTGTGTGTGTGTGTGTGTGTGTGTGTGTGTGTGTGTGTGTGTGTGCGTGCGTGTGTGTGTGTGCGTATCAGCTTGAAGGCCCTTCATCCGGGATGTCCTCTTGCAGTCGTGCTCACGAAGACCTGCCTGCAAGTCCCTCGAGAACATTTGGCGGAAGAAGACATCATGGCGGAGAATGACGATTAAAAGCGCGACGAAAACTCAGGAATCTTAAGGAAAAACATGGAAACAAAAGGAAAAACTAGGAAATATAAGAAAAACCAAGGAAATATAAGGGAAAATGAAATATATAAGAAAACAATGAAAGATAAGAGAAAAAATGAAAATTAATGAAAAACAAGGAAACCTAGAAAAAACAAGGAATTATAAGGAAAACCAAGGAAATCTAAGGGAAATATGAAATATAAGGAAAAACAATGAAAGACAAAGGAAAAAAATGAAATGTAAGGGAAGAAAATGAAACACAAGAAAAAAAAAACGAAAAATAAGGAAAAAAGGGAAAACTAAGGAAATACAAGGAATGCCTAGAAAAAAGAGGAAATATAAGGAAAACCAAGGAAATCTAAGGGAAAAAATGAAATATAAAGAAAAAATGAATAAGAAAAAATGAAAAATAAGGAAAAAGAAGGGAAACCTAGAAAAACAAAAAAATATAAGGAAAACAAAGGAAAGATCATGAAAAACAAGGAAAAAAGAAAAGATAACAAAAAGGAAAAATAAGGAAACATGAAGAAGTACAAGTAAACTTAAAGAAAGCTAAGGATATATCAAGAAATATACGGAAATAAAAGGAAAAAAATGTAAAGAAACATAAGGAAAAATAAGGAATAAGACAAGTTAAGGGAGTATAAGGCAATATAAGGTTATACAAGTCAATATAAGGCAGTTAAAGGCAATAGAAGGCAATATAAGGCTATACAAGTCAGTTTAAGGCAGTTAAAGGTAGTACAAGGCAATATAAGTCAATTCAAGTCAATTTAAAGGAATATAAGGCAATTGAAGACGATATAAGGCACTCTAAGGCAATATAATTTAAGTAAATCTAAAATATAGGCAACTCAAGAAAATTAAGGGCAATCAAAGAAAATTAAAGACAATTAAAGGCAATATAAGGCAATAGAAAGCAATCTAAGGCAATTGAAGGCAATATTATGAGGTAATTTAATTAAATCTAAAATATAGGCAATTCAAGGAAACTAAGGTCAATTAAAGAAAATTAAAGGCAATTGAAGGAAATATAATGCAATATAAGTAAATTCAAGGCAATCTAAGGCAATTTAAGGCAATATAAGGCAATGTAAAGTAATATAAGGTAATTTAAGTAAATCTAAAGTATAGACAATTAAGAAAGTTAAAGGCAATTCAAGAAAATAAAAGTCAAAGGAAATATAAGAAAATGTAAGGGAATTTAAGGCAATTTAAGGGAGTATAAGGCAATTTAAGATAATTTAAGGCGTATAAGGAAATTTGAGGCAATATAAAGCAATTCAAGGCAATATAAGGTAATTTAAGTGAATCTAAAATACAGACAATTCAAGAAAATTAAGTGCAATTAAAGAAGATTAAAGTCAATTAAAGACATTATATAAGGCAATTCAACGCAATTAAAGGTAATTCAAGGCAATTTAAGTCAATATAAGGTAATTTAAATAAATCTAAAATATAGGCAATTCAATAAAATTAAGGGAATTCAAAGGCAATATTAGGCAAAATAAGGCACTTTAAGAAAATTTGAGGCAATTTAAGGCAACTTAAGGCAGTACAAGGAAATCTAAGGCAATTTAAGACAGTATAAGACAATTTAAGGAAATATAAGGCAATTTAAGACAGTATAAGACAATTCAAGGAAATATAAGACAATTCATAGAAACATAAGGTAATATAAGTAAATCTAAAATATAGACAATTCAAGAAAATTAAGGGCAATTCAATTAAAGCCAATATAAGGCAATTCAAGGCAATTTAAGGCAATATAAGTTAATTCAAGTAAAACTAAAATATAGGCAATTGAAGAAAATTAAGGAAAATTCAAGAAAATTAAAGTCAATTAGAGGCAATGTAAGGCAATTTAAAGGAATTTAAGGCAATTTAAGGCAATATAAGGCAAGTTAAGTAAATTGAAGTAAATTTAAGACAGTATAGGGCAATACGAGATAATATAAGGCAATTTAAAGCAATATAAGGCAATATAAGTGATTTGAAGTAAATTTAAGGCAGTACAGATCAATACGAGGTAATACAAGGCAAAAAAATTAAGGACAATTAAGTCAATATAAGGTAATACAAGTAAATGTAAAATATAGGCAATTCAAGAAAATTAAGGGCAATTCAAGAAATTCAAGGGCATTTCAAGAAAATTAAAGTTAATTAAAAACAATATAAGGCAATTTAAGGCAATATAAGGTAATTTAAATAAATGTAAAATATAGGTAATTCAAGAAAATTAATGACACACGCAATAAGGCAAGTTAAGGCAATTTGAGGCAATTTAAGGCAACTCAAGGTAATCTAAGGCAATACAAGGCAATTTAAGTATATCTAAAATAAAGGTAATCTAAAGTAATTAAAGATACTATAAGGCAATATAAATACATTTAAGTCAATTTAAGGCAGTATAGGGCAGTGCGAGATAATATAAGGCAATTTAAGGCAATAAAAGTAAATTTAAGGAAGTATAGGGTAATACGAGGTAATATAAGGCAATCTAAAGCAATATAAGGCAATTTAAGTAAATGTAAAATATAAGTAGACAATCTTAGGCATTTTAGGAAAATTAAAGGCAATTAAAGGCAAAATAAGGCAATATAAGGCAACATAAGTCCATTTAAGGCAATTTAAGGCAATATGAGGCAAATAAGGTAAGATAAGGCAGGTTAGGCAATTTAAGTAAATCTGAAATATAGGCAATTTAAGGGAATTAAAGGCATTATAAGACAACATAACTCAATTGAAGTCAGTTTAAGGCAGTTTAAGGCAAGACGAGGTAATATAAAGCAATTTAAGGCAATATAAGGTAAGAAAAGGCAATTTAAGTAAATCGAAAATGTATCGGCAACATAAGGCAATTTAAGAAAATTAAGGACAATTTAGATAAGGCAATATAAGTTAATCTAAAATATGGGCAATATAAGGCAATTTAAGTAAATTAAAGGTATTTAAAACAATATGAGGCAATAAAAGGCAATATAGGTCAATATGTCAATAAAAGTCAATTTAAGGCAATTGAAGGTTTTGACAATACAACAATCAAACAATCTAAGGCAATATAAGACAC
>NC_134789.1:28819655-28829655 GCF_046742065.1 Oratosquilla oratoria
AAAAGAAAAACTAAGGAAAAACAAGGAAAACCTAGAAAAAAACAACGAAGTATAAGGAAAACCAAGGAAATCTAAGGAAAAAAATTAAGTATTAGGAAAATTAATGAAAAATATAGAAAAAAAGGAAAACTAAGGAAAAAAAAAAGGAAAACCTAGAAAAACAAAGAAATACAAGGAAATCCAAGGAAATATCATGAAAAGCGAGGAAAACAAGAAAAGCTAACAAAAAGGAAAAATAAGGAAACATAAAGAAGTAAAAGTAAACTGAAGGAAAGCTAAGGATATATCAAGAAATATACGGAAATAAAAGGAAATAAAGAAAAATGTAAAGAAACGTAAGGAAAAATAAGGAATAAGACAAGGGAGTATAGGGCAATATAAGGCTATACAAGTCAATTTAAGGCAGTTTAAGGCAGTTAAAGGAAATGCAAGACAATATAAGGAAATTTAAGTCAATTTAAGGAAATATAAAGCAATATAAGGCAATTCAAGACGATATAAGGCACTTTAAGGTAATATAATTTAAGTAAATCTAAAATATAGGCGACTCAAGGAAATAAAGGGCAATTCAAGAAAATTAAAGGCAATTAAAGGCAATAGAAAGCAAGTTAAGGTAATTTAAGACAATATTATGAGGTAATATTACTAAATCTAAAATATAGGCAATTCAAGAAAACTAAGGGGCAATTAAAAATTAAAGGCAATTAAAGGAAATATAAGGCAATTCAAGATAATTTAAGACAATTTAAGGCAATATAAGGCAATTCAAGGAAATATAAGGTGATTTAAGTAAATCTAAAATATAGATATTTCAAGAAAATTAAAGGCAATTCAAGAAAATAAAAGTCAAAGAAAATATAAGAAAATATAAGAAAATTTAAGGCAATATAAGGCAATTTAAGGGAGAATAAGGTAATTTAAGGCAATATAAGATGATTTAAGGCAGTATAAGGGAATTTAAGGCAATATAAGGCAATTTAGGCAATACAAGGTAATTTAAGTGAATCTAGAATATAGACAATTCAAGAAAATAAGGGCAATTGAAGAAAATAAAGGCAATTAAAGACAATATATAAGGCAATTTAATGTAATTTAAGGCAATTTAAGGCAATATAAGGTAATTTAAGTAAATCTAAAAATATAGGCAATTCAAGAAATTTAAGGGAATTAAAAAGTAATATTAGGTAATATAAGGCATTTTAAGAAAATTTGAGTCAATTTAAGGCAATTTTAGACAATGTAAGACAATTTAAAGCAATTTAAGAGAGTATAAGGCAATTTAAGGCAATATAAGGCAATTCAAAGAAATACAAGGTAAATCTAAAATATAGGCAATTAAAGAAAATTAAGAGCAATTCAAGAAAATTAAATTAAATTAAAAGCGATATAAGGCAATTCAAGGTAATTTATGGCAATTTAAGGCAATATAAGTGAATTTAAGTAAATCTAAACTATAGGCAATTCAAGAAAATTAACGGGAATTCAAGAAAATCAAAGTCAATTAAAGGCAATGTAAGGTAATTTAAAGCAATTTAAGGCAATATAAGGCAAGTTAAGTAAATTGAAGTAAATGTAAGGCAGTATAGGGTAATACGAGATAATATAAGGTAAGATAAGGCAAGAAAATTAAGGACAATTAAAGGCAATGTAAGACAATATAAGGAATTTTAATACAATTTAAGGCAATATAAGGTAATTTAAGGTAATATTAGGCAATTCAAGGCAATGTAAGGTAATTTGAGTAAATCTAAAATATAGGCAATTCAAGAAAATTAAGGAGAATTAAAGAAAAAATAAGGTAATTAAAGTCAATATAAAGCAATATATGGCAATTTAAGGCAATTTAAAACAATATAAGGCAATATAAGGCACTTTAAGGCAATTTAAGGCAATATAAGGTAATTCAAGTGTATCTGAAATATAGGCAATTCAAGAAAATTAAGTTCAATATAAGAAAATTAAAGGCAGTTAAAGGTAATATAAGGCAACATAAGGCAATTTAAAGCAATTTAAGGGAATTTAAGGTAGTAAAAAATCAGTTTAAGGCAATTTAAGTCAATATAAGGTAATATAAGTAAATCTAAACTATAGGCAATTCAAGAAGATTAAGGGTGATTCAAGAAAATTAAAGTAAATTAAAAGTGATATAAGACAATTTAAGGCAATTTGAGGCAATATAAGGTAATTTAAGTATGTGTAAAATATAGGTAATTCAAGAAAATTAATGACCATTCAAGAAAAGTAAAGTAAATTAAAGGCATCATAAGGCAATTTAAGGCAATTTAAGGCAACTGAAGAAATTTTAAAGCAATCCAAGGCAATTTGAGTATATCTATAATAAAGGTAACTTAAAGTAATTAAAAGATATTATAAGGCAATATAAATAAATCTAAGTCATTTTAAGGCAGTATAGGGCAGTACGAGATAATATAAGGCAATTTAAGGCAATATAAGTAAATTTAAAGAAGTATAGGGCAATACGAGGTAATGTAAGGCAATTTAAAGCAATATAAGGTAATTTAAGTAAATCTAAAATATTGGTAGACAATATTAGGCATTTCAAGAAAATTAAAGGCAATTAAAGGCAAAATATGGCAATATAAGGCAACATAAGTCCATTTAAGGCAATTTAAGGCAATAGGAGGCAAATAAGGCAAGATAAGTCAAGATATACAATTTAAGTAAATCTGAAATAAAGGCAATTTTAGGCAATTAAAGGCATCATAAGACAACATAACTCAATTTAAGTCAGTTTAAGTCAATTTAAGGCAAGACGAGGTAATATAAAGCAATTTAAGGCA
The DNA here is from genome assembly GCF_046742065.1 of Oratosquilla oratoria. Classification (NCBI taxonomy): domain Eukaryota; kingdom Metazoa; phylum Arthropoda; class Malacostraca; order Stomatopoda; family Squillidae; genus Oratosquilla; species Oratosquilla oratoria. The sequence continues at coordinate 28,822,457 of NC_134789.1, forward strand.
ATATAAGGTAAGAAAAGGCAATTTAAGTAAATCGAAAATATATAGGCAACATAAGGCAATTTAAGAAAATTAAGGGCAATTAAGAAAGGCAATATAAGTTAATCTAAAGTATGGGCAATATAAGGCAATTTAAGTAAATTAAAGGTATCTAAAACAATATAATGCAATATAAGACAATATAAGTCAATATGTCAATACCAGTCAATTTAAGGCAATTGAAGGTTTTGGCAATACAACAATCAAACAATCTAAATCATACGAAAATCGACTTAAGCACATGAATCTGTTTTCCCTAAAAAAGCGTAGACTCAGAGGTGACTTGATACAGGTCTTTAAGATTTTAAAGGGAATTGACAACATCAAAAGTGACCAAATTTTCACATTGAATGAGAATCAGACAAGAAACAATGGTCTCAAACTGTCCGGAAATAGATTCAATTTGGAAGTAGGTAGAAACAACTTTGCCAACCGTGTAGTTAATGAATGGAATAAACTTCCTGCACAGGTAGTGCAATGTAGTTCAGTTCGAAGCTTTAAGAATCATTTAGATAAATACCTAAGTAAGATGCTGTAATGATTATAATTTATCTTATATTATTTGTTTTTGTTTTGTTATAATTTGTCTGTCTGATTTTCATTTATTATTAGTTATATGTCAATTTATTATCATTTACTATTTACCTGTTTGTTTGTTATTCAACTATACCAATGCATTTATTTATGTATTTTAATTGTTATTTACATTGTTATAGTTTTAATTTATTATTAATATGATTTTTTTTTTTTTTTTTTTTTTGGCATCCGACCTAGATATGGATCAAAAGGTCTCCTGTCGGCATGCTTTGCCTTTGTAATCCTTTGTAATATAAGACGCTTTAGGTAATATAAAGCAAGGTAAGACAATACAAGACAGTACAAGACAATATACTATAAGACAATGTAAGGTAATATAAGGCAATTGTGGTAATTTGAGATATTTCAAGATAATTCAAGGCAATCTTAGGCAATCCAAGGCAGTCCGATTCAAACTTGGGCAAACTTAGGCAAACTAGGCAAACTTTGTGTTTGTATCTACCTAGTTGTATTTACCTAGCTGTATTTTACGGTAAAGGGAGCTATGCTCGTGGTGTCCCGTCTTCATATCTCGTTTTATCCAGACTGTTTTAAAAATTCTGTATCGTTATTGCACACACCACATTATCATCTAACTTGTTCCAAACGTCTGTTACCCTGTGGGGAAAGCTGTTCTTTTTCAGGTCTCTTCTATAATTGTCTTTCTTGATTTTCTTTCCGTGTTCTCTTGTATTATCTCTGCTATCCCATTTTATTAGATCCTCCCTATCAATAATTTCTATGCCTTTCATGATTGTATAAATATTTATCAAGTCTCCTCTCTCTCTTCTTTGCTCTAATGTCTGTAGCTCAAGTTTTGCTAGTCTCTCCTCATATGATAGTTCTGAGAGCGTTGGTGCCAATTTCGTAATTGCTCTTTGTATTCTTTCAAGTTTTGTTATACTTTTTTTTTGTACTTGGTGACCACGTCGTCGCTGCATACTCCAATCTTGGTCTTATCAAAGAGACTAGTATTTTCTTCACCATTTCTTCGTCTATGTATATAAATGCCACTTTGATTGTTGTTCTTAAATTATAAGTCTCTCACTCTCTCTCAAAAAAAAAAAAAAAAATTATGTTTCTCAGGGGACATATTATTCATAATAATGACTCCCAGGCCCTTCTTATTTTCTACCTTTTTATTTCTTCCTTTCCCAATTTATATGATCTCTCCATTTTTTTTTTATTCTTCGAAATTCCATTATGCTACACTTCTTAATATTGAATTCCATCTCCCACTTCCTACTCCATTCCCATACTTCACCGAGATCACTCTGCAGCGACTCACTATCTTCTACAGTGTTCACCTTAAAAAAAAAAAAAAAAAAAAAAATGCATCGTCCGCAAAGCTCATATAACTTTCAATTCCTTTCTTAATATCATTAATATATATAGCAAACATTATTGGGGCCAAAACTGTTCCTTGTGGATCTCTACTAACCACTTCATCCCAATTAGAATGTTTGTCTCTTATCACCACTCTCATTTTTCTTTCATGCAAGAAGTCTTCCATCCATTTCAGCAGTTTGCCCTGTATTCCTTCTGCATTTTCTGATTTCTTTAGCAATTTCTTATGTGGCACCTTATCGAAAGCTTTTTTTCAAGTCTAGAAATGCACAATCAGCCCATCCATCTCTTTCTTGAACTAAATCTATTAGCCTTGAATAGAAAGACATCAAGTTTGTGATGCATGATCATCCTTGTCTAAATCCAAATTGCCTTGGATTTAGTACTTTTTTTTCAAATGGCCTACCCAAGTAATTTTGATAATTCTTTCACAAATTTTAGCTACCGTACTTGTAGGAGAGACCGGTCTATAGTTAGTAGGGTCTTCCTTGTTTCCACCTTTATACATTGGTACTATATTTGCTCTTTTCCAATCTTCTGGAACTTTTCCTTCTTTCAATAAACTGCTTATTAGTCTATGTATTTTGTCTTTTAGTTCATTCCTGCATTCTCTCAAAATCCAGTTTGCCATTTCATCTGGTCTATGCGATTTTCTGACATCGAGATTATCTCTTTCATAGGGGGGACTTTCTCCTCCCACTCGACATATCTAAGTTGTATGTTCTTCCTCGTAAACACTGATTTAAAATGTTTGTTCATAATTTCTGCCATTTCTCTTTCCTCTGTGTATTCAACTCCTCCTTGTCGTAGTTTCACTAATTCTTGTTTGTTTTTCAGTTTGTTTACAAAATAGTTCTGGTTGATCTTTACATTTTTCTATGACATTCTTTTCGTATTTTCTCTTTTCTTCTCTGCGCACTTGTACATATTCATTTCTTTAACTAGTATATATTTTCCATTTTTCAGGTCTTTTGTCTATCTTCCATTCTATCCAAGCTTTATCCCTTTTGTCTTTTAACTCCCTACATCTTTTGTTGTACCAACACTTTACATATCCTTTTTCTTGTTTTTGTCTTGGAACATACTTTTCCACTTTGTAAGTTTTTGTTTCTAATCCAATAATTATATGCGCCATGTCCCACACTGTTGGGTAGTAATGGACCTTTCAATTTTGTCTCTACAATTCCCAATATGTCCAGTTCTTTTTCCTTTAGGTAATCAATCATTCAGTTCATTCAAGCCTGTTATTAAGAAATGTATATTTGTGAAAGACACTTTTTTTCTGTTTCTCTTCCGTTTTTCTCTACTATGAACCATTTCCTCACTTTTATATCCACACACACACACACACACACACACACACACACACACACACACACACACACACACACACACACACACACACACACACACACACACACATATATATATATATATATGTATGTGTGTGTGTGTATGTGTGTGTGTGTATCTGATTCACAATAGTCTTGGATGACTTGTTGGACTCGTGATCGACGGCTATTTCACTCTCGAAAGAGAGCTTAGAGCTCATGTATGACCGATCTATGGGCAATGCTGTGACCTTACACACACACACACACCTTGAAAGTATTTCATTCCTGGGTGGGATTCGAACCCGGACCGCCGTAGTGGCAGCAGGGAACTCTACCGCTGCTCCACGGGTCGCGCGCATGTGTGTGTGTGTGTGTGTGTGTGTGTGTGTGTGTGTGTGTGTGTGTGTGTGCGTATCAGCTTGAAGGTCCTTCATCCGGGATGTCCTCTCGTCAGTCTTGCTCAGGATGACCCGCCTGCAAGTCCTTTGAGAACATTTGGCGGAAGAAGACACCATCGCGGAAAATGACGATCAAAAACGCGACGAAAACTCAGGAATCTTAAGGAAAAAGAGGGAAACAAAAGGAAAAACTGGGAAATACAAGGACAACCAAGGAAATCTAAGGTAAAAATGAAATATAAGGAAAAACAATGAAAGATAAGAGAAAAAAGAAAAATTAAGGAAAAACAAGGAAACCTAGAAAAAACAAGGAATTATAAGGAAAACCAAGGAAATCTAAGGGAAATATGAAATATAAGGAAAACAATGAAAGATAAAAGAAAAAAAAAACGAAAAATAAGGAAAAAGAAGGAAAAATAGAAAAACAAGGAAATATAAGGAAAAGCAAGGAAATGTAAGGGAAAAAATGAAATATAAGGAAAAAGAATGAAAGATAAGATAAAAAAAGGAAAATTAAGGAAAAACAAGGAAACCTAGAAAAAACAAGAAATTATAAGGAAAACCAGGGAAATCTAAGGGAAATATGAAATACAAGGAAAAACAATGAAAGATAAAGGAAAAAAAAAGGAAAACTAAGGAAAAACAAGGAAAACCTAGAAAAATAAGGAAATATAACGAAAACCAAGGAAATCTAGGGGAAAAAATGAAGTATAAGGAAAAATAATGAAAAATATAAAAAAAAAGTAAATCTAAGGAAAAACAAGGAAAACCTAGAAGAACAAAGAAATATAAGAAAAACCAAGGAAATGTCATGAAAAGCAAGGAAAACAAGAAAAGATAAAAAAGAAAAATAAGGAAACATAAAGAAGTAAAAGTAAACCGAAGGAAAGCTAAGGATATATCAGGAATAATACGGAAATAAAAGGAAATAAAGAAAAAATGTAAAGAAACGTAAGGAAAAAAAAAAAAAAGGAATAAGACAAATTAAGGAAGTATAAGGCAAAATAAGGCTATAAAAGTCAATTTCAGGCAGTTAAAGACAATACAAGGCAATATAAGGCAATTTAAGTCAATCTAAGGTAATTTAAAGCAATATAAGGCAATTCAAGACGATATAAATCAATTTAAGGCAATACAATTAAAGTAAATCTAAAATATAGGCACCTCAAGGAAATTAAGGGCAATTCAAGAAAACTAAAGGCAATTAAAGGGAATATAAGGCAATAGAAAGCAATTTAAGTAAATTTAAGACAATATTATGAGGTAATATAACTAAATCTAAAATATAGGAAATTCAAGAAAACTAAGGGGAGTTAAAGAAAATTAAAAAAAAATTAAAGGAAATATAAGGCAATTTAAGGCAATTTCAGACAACTTAAGGCAACTTAGGGCAATATAAGGCAATATAAGGTGATTTGAGTAAATCTAAAAAAATAGGCATTTCAAGAAAATTAAAGGCAATTCAAGAAAATAAAAGTAAAGGAAAAAATAAGAAAAAATAAAATTTAAGGCAATTTAAGGCAACTTAAGGGAGTATAAGGGAATTTAAGGCAATTTAAGATGGTTTAAGGCAGTATAAAGGAATTTAAGGCGATAAAAGGCAATTTAGGCAATATAAGGTAATTTAAGTGCATCTAAAATATAGACGATTCAAGAAAATAAAGGCACTTCAAGAAAATAAAGGCAATTAAGGACAATATATAAGGCAATTCAAGGTAATTTAAGGTAATTTAAGGTAATTTAAGGCAATTTAAGGCAATATAAGGTCATTCAAATAAATCTAAAATAGAGCCAATTCAGGAAAATTAATAGAAATTAAAAGCAATATTAGGTAATATAAGGCAATTTAAGGCAATTTAAGGATATTTGAGGCAATTTAAGGCAATTTAAGACAGTATAAGTCAATTTAAAGCAATTTAAGACAGTATAAGACAATTTAAGGCAATATAAGTCAATTCAAAGAAATATAAGGTAATACAAGTAAATCTAAAATATAGGCAATTCAAGAAAATTAAGGGCAATTCAAGAAAATTAAATGAAATTAAAAGCGATATAAGGCAATTTAAGGCAATGTAAGTTAATTTAATTAAATCTAAACTATAGGCAATTCAAGAAGATTAAGGGCAATTCAAGAAAATCAAAGTCAATTAAAGGCAATGTAAGGTAATTTAAAGCAATTTAAGGCAAGTTAAGCAAATTGAAGTAAATGTAAGGCAGTATAGGGCAATACGAGATAATATAAGACAATTTAAGGCAATATAAAGCAATATAAGTAAATTGAAGTAAATTTAAGGCAGTATAGGGCAATACGAGGTAATACAAGGCAATTTAAGGCAAGAAAATGAAGGACAATTAAAGGCAATTAAAGGCAATATAAGGCAGTTTGATACAATTTAAGGCAATATAAGGTAATTTAAGGTAATATCAGGCGATTCAAGGCAATGTAAGGTAATTTCAGTAAATCTAAAATATAGGCAATTCAAGAAAATTTAGGACAATTCAAGAAAAAATAAGGTAATTAAAGTCAATATAAAGCAATATAAGGCAATTTAAGGCAATTTAAAGCAATTTAAGACAATATAAGGCAATTTAAGGCAATATAAGGTAATTTAAGTATATCTAAAATATAGGCAATTCAAGAAAATTAACATCAATTCAAGAAAATTAAAGGAAGTTAAAGGCAATATAGGGCAATATAAGGTAATTTAGAGCAATTTAATGCAATTTAAAGTAGAAAAAATCAGTTTAAGGCAGTTTAAGTCTATATATGGTAATATAAGTAAATATAAAATATAGGCAATTCAAGAAAATTAAGGGTGATTGAAGAAAATTAAATTAAATTAAAGGTGATATAAGGCAATTTAAGGCAATTTGAGGCAATTTAAGGCAATATAAGGTTATATAAGTATATTTAAAATATAAGTAATTCAAGAAAATTAAAGACCATTCAAGAAAATTAAAGTCAATTAAAGGCATCATAAGGCAATATAAGAAAAATTAGGGCAATTTAAGGCAACTCATTTTAAGGCAAAACAAGGTAATTTAAGTATATCTAAAATAAAGGTAATTTAAAGTAATTGAAGATACTATAAAACAATATTAATAAATTTAAGTAATTTTAAGGCAGTATAGGGCAGTACGAGATAATATAAGGCAATTTAAGGCAATATAAGTAAATTTAAGTAAATTTAAGGAAGTATAGGGCAACACGAGGTAAAATGAGGCAATTTAAAGCAATACAAGGTAATTTAAGTAAATCTAAAATATAGGTACACAATATTAGGCATTTTAGGAAAATTAAAGGCAATTAAAGGCAAACTAAGGGAATATAAGGCAACATAAATCCATTTAAGGCAATTTAAGGCAATATGAGGCAAATAAGGTAAGATAAGTCAAGTTAGGCAATTTAAGTAAATCTGAAATAAAGGCAATTTAAGGTAATTAAAGGCATTATAAGACAACTCAATTTAAGTCAGTTTAAGGCAGTTTAAGGCAACACGAGGTAATA
>NC_134789.1:28842155-28852155 GCF_046742065.1 Oratosquilla oratoria
TAAGGTAATATAAGTAAATCTAAACTATAGGCAATTCAAGAAGATTAAGGGTGATTCAAGAAAATTAAAGTAAATTAAAAGTGATATAAGACAATTTAAGGCAATTTGAGGCAATTTAAGGCAATATAAGGTAATTTAAGTATGTGTAAAATATAGGTAATTCAAGAAAATTAATGACCATTCAAGAAAATTTAAAGTCAATTAAAGGCATCATAAGGCAATTTAAGGCAACTCAAGACATTTTAAAGCAATCCAAGGCAATTTGAGTATATCTATGATAAAGTAATTAAAAGATATTATATGGCAAAATAAATAAATCTAAGTCATTTTAAGGCAGTATAGGGCAGTACGAGATAATATAAGGCAATTTAAGGCAATATAAATAAATTTAAGGAAGTATAGGGCAATACGAGATAATGTAAGGCAATTTAAAGCAATATAAGGCAATTTAAGTAAATCTAAAATATTGGTAGACAATATTAGGCATTTCAAGAAAATTAAAGGCAATTAAAGGCAAAATAAGGCAATATAAGGCAACATATGTCCATTTAAGGCAATTTAAGGCAATAGGAGGCAAATAAGGCAAGATAAGTCATGTTAGACAATTTAAGTAAATCTGAAATAAAGGCAATTTTAGGCAATTAAAGGCATCATAAGACAACATAACTCAATTTAAGTCAGTTTATGTCAATTTAAGGCAAGACGAGGTAATATAAAGCAATTTAAGGCAATATAAGGTAAGAAAAAGCAATTTAAGTAAATCGAAAATATATAGGCAACATAAGGCAATTTAAGAAAATTAAGGGCAATTAAGAAAGGCAATATAAGTTAATCTAAAGTATGGGCAATATAAGGCAATTTAAGTAAATTAAAGGTATTTAAAACAATATAAGGCAATATAAGACAATATAAGTCAATATGTCAATACCAGTCAATTTAAGGCAATTGAAGGTTTTGGCAATACAACAATCAAACAATCTAAGGCAATATAAGACGCTTTAGGTAATATAGAGCAAGGTAAGACAATACAAGACAGTACAAGTCAATATACTTTAAGACAATGTAAGGTAATATAAGGCAATCTTAGGCAATCCAAGGCAGTCCGATTCAAACTTAGGCAAACTTAGGCAAACTAGGCAAACTTTGTGGTTGTATTTACCTAGTTGTATTTACCTAGCTGTATTTTACGGTAAAGGGAGCTATGCTCGTGGAGTCCCGTCTTCATATCTCGTTTTATCCAGACTGTTTTTAAATTTGTGTATCGTTATTGCACACACCACATTATCATCTAACTTGTTCCAAACGTCTGTTACCCTGTGGGGAAAGCTGTTCTTTTTCAGGTCTCTTCTATAATTGTCTTTCTTGATTTTCTTTCCGTGTCCTCTTGTATTATCTCTGCTATCCCATTTTATTAGATCCTCTCTATCAATAATTTCTATGCCTTTCATGATTCTATAAATAGTTATCAAGTCTCCTCTCTCTCTTCTTTGCTCTAATGTCTGTAGCTCAAGTTTTGCTAGTCTCTCCTCATATGATAGTTCTGAAAGCGTTGGTGCCAATTTCGTAATTGCTCTTTGTATTCTTTCAAGTTTTGTTATACTTTTTTTTTTTTTTTTGGTACTTGGTGACCACGTCGTCGCTGCATACTTCAATCTTGGTCTTATCAAAGCGACTAGTATTTTCTTCACCATTTCTTCATCCATGTATATAAATGCCACTTTGATTGTTGTTCTTAGATTATAAGTCTCTCTCTCTCTCTCTCTCTCAAAAAAGTTATGTTTCTCAGGGGACATATTATTCATAATAATGACTCCCAGGCCCTTCTTATTTTCTACTTTTTTATTTCTTCCTTTCCCAATTTATATGATCTCTCCATTCTTTTTTTGATTCTTCGAAATTCCATTATGCTACACTTCTTAATATTGAATTCCATCTCCCACTTCCTACTCCATTCCCATACTTCACTGAGATCACTCTGCAGCGACTCACCATCTACAGTGTTCATCTTTTAAAAAAAAATAGCATCGTCCGCAAAGAAGCTCATATAACTTTCAATTCCTTTATTTATATCATTAATATATATAGCAAACATTATTGGGGCCAAAACTGCTCCTTGTGGATCTCTACTAATCACTTCATCCCAATTAGAATGTTTGTCTCTTATCACCACTCCTTTTTCTTTCATGCAAGAAGTCTTCCATCCATTTCAGCAGTTTGCGCTATATTCCTTCAGCATTTTCTAATTTCTTTAGCAATTTCTTATGTGGCATCTTATCAAAAGCTTTTTTCAGGTCTAGAAATGCACAATCAGCCCATCCATCTCTTTCTTGTATTACATATATTAGTCCTGAATAGAAACAAATCAAGTTTGTGACGCATGATCATCCTTGTCTAAATCCAAATTGCCTTGGATTTAGTACGTTTTTTTTTTCAAATGGCCTACCCAAGTAATTTTGATAATTCTTTCACAAATTTTAGCTACCGTACTTGTAAGAGAGACTGATCTGCAGTTAGTAGGGTCTTCCTTGTTTCCCCCTTTATATATTGGTACTCTATTTGCTCTTTTCCAATCTTCTCGAACTTTTCCTTCTTTCAATAAACTGCTTATTAGACTATGTATTTTGTCTGTTAGTTCATCTCTGCATTCTGTCAAAATCCAATTTACCATTTCATCTGGTCTATGCGATTTTATGACATCGAGATTATCTCTTTCATAGGGGGGACTTTCTCCTCCCACTCGACATATCTAAGTTGTATGTTTTCCCTTGTAAACACTGATTTAAAATGTTTGTTCATAATTTCTGCCATTTCTATTTCCTCTGTGTATTCAACTCCTTGTCGTAGTTTCACTAATTCTTGTTTGTTTTTCAGTTTGTTGTTTACAAACCTATAAAATAGTTCTGGTTGATCTTTACATTTTTCTATGACATTCTTTTCGTATTTTCTCTTTTCTTCTCTGCGCACTTGTACATATTCATTTCTTTAACTAGTATAAATTTTTCATTTTTCAGGTCTTTTGTCTATCTTCCATTCTATCCAAGCTTTATCCCTTTTGTCTTTTAACTCCCTACATCTTTTGTTATACCAACATTTTACATATCCTTTTTCTTGTTTTGTCTTGGACCATACTTTTCTAATTTTTTGTAAGTTTTTGTTTCTAATCCAATAATTATATGCGCCCTGTCCTACACTGTTGGGTGGTAATGGACCTTTCAATTTTGTCTCTACTATTCCCATTATGTCCAGTTCTTTTTCCTTCAGGTAATCATTCAGTTCATTCAAGGCTGTTATTAAGAAATCTATATTTGTGGAAGACATTTTAATTTTCTGTTTCGCTTCCGTTTTTCTCTACTATGAACCATTTCCTCGCTTTTATGTCCAAGCATACACACACACACACACACACACACACACACACACACACACACACACACACACACACACACACACACACACACAAATATATATATATATATATATATATATGAGTGTGTGTGTGTGTGTGTGTGTGTGTGTGTGTGTGTATGATTCACAATGGTCTTGGATGACGTGTTGGACTCGTGATCAACAGCTATTTCCTTCCAGGAAGAGAGCTTAGAGCTCATATATGAACGATCTGTGGGCAATGCTGTGGCCTTACACACACACACAATGAAATTATTTCAACCCTGGGTGGGATTCGAACCCGAACCGCCGTAGTGGCAGCCGGGAACTCTACCGCTGCTCTACGAGTCGTGTGTGTGTGTGTGTGTGTGTGTGTGTGTGTGTGTGTGTGTGTGTGTGCGCGCGTGCTTACTTACTAAATTAGCTTTGCATGGAATAAGTGGTAGCCTATTAGGTTGGACTAGTAATTGGTTGAATGGTCGAAAACAGAGAGTTGTTTTAAATGGAAAAACTTCTGGATGGAAAAGTGTTGCAAGTGGAGTTCCTCAGGGTTCCGTTCTTGGGCCACTTCTATTCATAGTATATATAAATGATATAGACCATGGACTAAAATCTACTGTTTCCAAATTTGCTGATGATACAAAAATGTGCGGAGTGGCAAATGATCACTCAAACCAATTAGATATTCAAGAAGATTTAGATAAATTACAGCAATGGTCTGAAAAGTGGCTAATGAAATTTAACACAAGTAAACGCAAGGTAATGCACATAGGTAAAAATAACAGTAAGTACGATTACAAGTTATTCGGAAATTCGTTAACAAAAGTGGATAGTAAAAAGGATCTCGGCGTAATTATCAGTAACGACCTCAAATCATCCAAGCAGTGTATTTCAGCCTCTGAGAAAGCAAATAAGATTCTAGGACTCATTGCGCGATCTTTTGATTTCAAAAGTCCATCACTCATTAACAAGCTATATAAATCGTTAGTTCGTCCACATTTGGAATATGCTGTTTCCGTATGGTCACCGAATCTCATTAAAGACATTGACAGACTGGAAAAAGTACAACGGCGAGCCACAAAACTGATTCCAAATATCAAAAATAAATCATACGAAAATCGACTAAAACATATGAATCTGTTTTCCCTAAAAAAAGCGTAGACTCAGAGGTGACTTGATACAGGTCTTTAAGATTTTAAAGGGAATTGACAACATCAAAAGTGACCAAATTTTTACATTGAATGAGAATCAGACAAGAAACAATGGTCTCAAACTGTCCGGAAATAAATTCAATTTGGAAGTAGGTAGAAACAACTTTGCCAACCGTGTAGTTAATGAATGGAATAAACTTCCTGCACAGGTAGTGCAATGTAGTTCAGTTCGAAGCTTTAAGAATCATTTAGATAAATACCTAAGTAAGATGCTGTAATGATTTTAATTTATCTTATATTATTTGTTTTTGTTTTGTTATCATTTTCTGTCTGATTTTCATTTATTATTAGTTATATGTCAATTTATTATTATTTACTATTTACCTGTTTGTTTATTATTTAACTATACCTATGCATTTATTTATGTATTTTATTTGTTATTTACATTATCATAGTTTTTATTTATTATTTTATTATTAATATGATTTTTTTTTTCGCATCCGACCTAGATATGGATCAAAAGGTCTCCTGTCGGCATGCTCCGCCTTTGTAATCCTTTGTGTGCGTATCAGCTTGAAGGCTCTTCATCCGGGATGTCCTCTTGCAGTCGTGCTCAGGAAGACCCGCCTCCAAGTCCCTCGAGAACATTTGGCGGAAGAAGACATTATGGCGGAGAATGACGATCAAAAACGCGATCAAAACTCAGGAATCTTAAGGAAAAACATGGAAACAAAAGGAAAAACTAGGAAATATAAGAAAAACAAAGGAAATCTAAGGGAAAATGAAATATATAAGAAAACAATGAAAGATAAGAGAAAAAATGAAAATTAATAAAAAACAAGGAAACCTAGAAAAAACAAGGAATTATAAGGAAAACCAAGGAAATCTAAGGGAAATATGAAATATAAGGAAAAACAATGAAAGATAAAGGGAAAAAATGAAATGTAAGGGAAGAAAATGAAACATAAGGAAAAAAAAACGAAAAATAAGGAAAAAGGGAAAACTAAGGAAATACAAGGAATGCCTAGAAAAACGAGGAAATATAAGGAAAACTAAGGAAATCTAAGGGAAAAAATGAAATATAAGGAAAAAAAAGAAAAATAAGGAAAAAGAAGGGAAACCTAGACAAACAAAGAAATATAAGGAAAACAAAGAAAGATCATGAAAAACAAGGAAAAAAGAAAAGATAACAAAAAGATAAAATAAGGAAACATGAAGAAGTACAAGTAAACTTAAAGAAAGCTAAGGATATATCAGGAAATATACGGAAATAAAAGGAAATAAAAAAAAATGTAAAGAAACATAAGGAAAAATAAGGAATAAGACAAGTTAAGGGAGTATAAGGCAATATAAGGTTATACAAGTCAATATAAGGCAGTTTAAGGCAGTTAAAGGCAATAGAAGGCAATATAAGGCTATACAAGTCAGTTTAAGGCAGCTTAAGGCAGTTAAAGGCAGTAGAAGGCAATATAAGGCAATTTAAGTAAATTTAAGGCAATTTAAAGGAATATAAGGCAATTGAAGACGATATAAGGCAATCTAAGGCAATATAATTTAAGTAAATCTAAAATATAGGCAACTCAAGGAAATTAAGGGCAATTAAAGAAGATTAAAGGCAATTAAAGGCAATATAAGGCAATAGAAAGCAATCTAAGGCAATTGAAGGCAATATTATGAGGTAATTTAAGTAAATCTAAAATATAGGCAATTCAAGGAAACTAAGGTCAATTAAAGAAAATTAAAGGCAATTGAAGAAAATATAAGGCAATTTAAGTCAATTTAAGGCAATCTAAGGCAATTTAAGGCAAAATAAGGCAATGTAAAGTAATATAAGGTAATTTAAGTAAATCTAAAGTATAGGCAATTAAAAAAATTAAAGGCAATTCAAGAAAATAAAAATCAAAGGAAATATAAAAAAATGTAAGGGAGTTTAAGGGAGTATAAGGCAATTTAAGATAATTTAAGGCGTATAAGGGAATTTGAGGCAATATAAGGCATTTTAAGGTAATATAAGGTAATTTAAGTGAATCTAAATACAGACAATTCAAGAAAATTAAGGGCAATTAAAGAAAATTAAAGGCAAATAAAGACAATATATAAGGCAATTCAACGCAATTAAAGGTAATTTAAGGCAATTTAAGTCAATATAAGGTAATTTAAATAAATCTAAAATATAGGCAATTCAAGAAAAGTAATGGAAATTCAAGGCAATATTAGTCAAAATAAGGTAATTTAAAGCAATTTAAGGAAATTTGAGGCAATTTAAGGCAGTATAAGGAATTTTAAGGCAATTTTGACAGTATAAGACAATTTAAGAAATATAAGGCAATTCAAAGAAATATAAGGTAATATAAGTAAATCTAAAATATAGGCAATTCAAGAAAATTAAGGGCAATTCAATTAAAGGCAATATAAGGCAATTCAAGGCAATTTAAGGCAATATAAGTTAATTCAAGTAAAACTGAAATATAGGCAATTGAAAAAAATTAAAGAAAATTAAAGAAAATTAAAGTAAATTAAAGGCAATGTAAGACAATTTAAAGAAATTTAAGGCAATTTAAGGCAATATAAGGCAAGTTAAGTAAATTTAAGTAAATTTAAGGCAGTATAGGGCAATACGAGATAATATAAGGCACTTTAAAGCAATATAAGGCAATATAAGTGATTTGAAGTAAATTTAAGGCAGTACAGATCAGTACGAGGTAATACAAGGCAAAAAAATTAAGGACAATTAAGTCAATACAAGGTAATATATGTAAATCTAAAATATAGGAAATTCAAGAAAATTAAGGGCAATTCAAGAAAATTAAGGGCAATTCAAGAAAATCAAAGTAAATTAAAGACAATATAAGGCAATTTAAGGCTATTTGAGGCAATTTAAGGCAATATAAGGTAATTTAGATAAATGTAAAATATAGGTAATTCAAGAAAATTAATGACTATTCAAGAAAATTAAAGTAAATTAAAGGCATCATAAGGCAATTTAAGGCAATTTGAGGCAATTTAAGGCAACTCAAGGTAATCTAAGGCAATACAAGGCAATTTAAGTATATCTAAAATAAAGGTAATCTTAAGTAATTAAAATTACTATAAGGCAATATAGATAAATCTAAGTCAATTTAAGGCAGTATAGGGCAGTACGAGATAATATAAGGCAATTTAAGGCAATAAAAGTAAATTTAAGGAAGTATAGGGTAATACGAGGTAATATAAGGCAATCTAAAGCAATATAAGGCAATTTAAGTAAATGTAAAATATAAGTAGACAATCTTAGGCATTTTAGGAACATTAAAGGCAATTAAAGGCAAAATAAGGCAATATAAGGCAACATAAGTCCATTTAAGGCAATTTAAGGTAATATGAGGCAAATAAGGCAAGATAAGGCAAGTTAGGCAATTTAAGTAAATCTGAAAAAAGGCAATTTAAGGCAATTAAAGGCATTATAAGACAACATAACTCAATTGAAGTCTGTTTAAGGCAGTTTAAGGCAAGACAAGGTAATATAAAGCAATTTAAGGCAATATAAGGTAAGAAAAGGCAATTTAAGTAAATTGAAAATGTATCTGCAACATAAGGCAATTTAAGAAAATTAAGGACAATTAAGATAAGGCAATATAAGTTAATTTAAAATATGGGCAATATAAGGCAATTTAAGTAAATTAAAGGTATTTAAAACAACATGAGGCAATATAAGGCAATATAGGTCAATATGTCAATACAAGTCAATTTAAGGCAATTGAAGGTTTTGGCAATACAACAATCAAACAATCTAAGGCAATATAAGACACTTTAGGTAATATAGAGCAAGAAAAGATAATACAAGACAGTACAACACAATCTACTATAAGACGATGTAAGGTAATATAATGCAATTGTGGCGATTTAAGATATTTCAAGGCAATCTAAGGCAATCCAAGGCAGTCCGATTCAAACTTAGGCAAACTAGGCAAAGTTTGTGTGTGTATTTACCTAGTTGTATTTTACGGTAAAGGGAGCTATGCTCGTGGTGTCCCGTCTTCATATCTCGTTTTATCTAGACTGTTTTTAAATTCGTGTATCGTTTATTCACACACCACATTATCATCTAACTTGTTCCAAACGGCTATTACCCTGTGGGGAAAGCTGTTCTTTTTCAGGTTTCTTCTATTATTGTCTTTCTTGATTTTCTTTCCGTGTCCTCTTGTATTATCTCTGCTATCCCATTTTATTAGATCCTCTCTATCAATAATTTCTATGCCTTTCATGATTCTATAAATAGTTATCAAATCTCCTCTCTCTCTTCTTTGGTCTAATGTCTGTTGGTCAAGTTTTGCTAGTCTCTCCTCATATGATAGTTCTGAGAGCGTTGGTGCCAATTTCGTAATTGCTCTTTGTATTCTTTCAAGTTTTGTTATACATTTTTTTTTGTACTTGGTGACCACGTCGTCGCTGCATACTCCAATCTTGGTCTTATCAAAGTGACTAGTATTTTCTTCACCATTTCTTTGTCCAGGTACGTAAATGTCACTTTGATTTTTCTTATTAAATTATAAGTTTCTCAAAAAAAAAAAAAAAAAGTTATATGATTCTCAGGAGACATATTAATAATAATATTGACTCCCAGGTTCTTCTCATTTTCTACTTTTTTAATTTCTTCCTATCCCACACTCACACACACACACACTCACACACACACACACACACACACACACACACACACACACACACACACACACACATACACACACACACACACACACACACACACACACACACAAGCAAACACAAACACAAACACAAACACATACACACACGCACACACACACCCAAGCACCTTCCCAACACACGCATACACACAAACTCACATGCAAACACACGCAAACTCACACGCAAACAAACACTCACACACACACAAACACACACACACACACACACACACACACACACACACACACGCACGCACACACACACACGCACACACACACCACACACACACCCACACATAACACACACACACACACACACACACACACACACAAACACACACACACACACACACACACACACACAAACACACATACACACATACACACACATGCATTTGTCCAACACACACACACACACACACACACACACACACACACACACACACACACACACACACACACACACACACACACACACACACACACACACACACACACACACACACATACTACGGCGGTACGGGTTCAAATCCCGCACAGGGTTAATATAATTTCATATGCGTGTGTGTGTGTGTGTGTATGTGTGTGTGTGTGTGTGTGTGTGTGTGTGTGTGTGTGTGTGTGTGTGTGTGTGTGTGTGTGTGTGTGTTTCTGATTCACCATGGTCTTAGATGACGTATTGGATTCATGATCGACAGCTATTTCCCTCCCGTAAGAGAACTTAGAGGTCATATATGACCGATCTATGGGCAATGCTGTGGCCCTTACACACACACACAC
>NC_134789.1:28857155-28882155 GCF_046742065.1 Oratosquilla oratoria
TGAGTATATATATAATAAAGGTAATTTAAAGTAATTAAAAGATATTATAAGGCAATATAAATAAATCTAAGTAATTTTAAGGCAGTATAGGGCAGTTCGAGATAATATAAGGCAATTTATGGCAATATAAGTAAATTTAAGGAAGTATAGGGCAATACGAGGCAATGTAAGGCAATTTAAAGCAATATAAGGTAATTTATGTAAATCTAAAATATTGGTAGACAATATTAGGCATTTCAAGAAAATTAAAGGCAATTAAAGGCAAAATAAGGCAACATAAATCCATTTAAGGGAATATGAGGCAAATAAGGCAAGATAAGTCAAGTTAGGCAATTTAAGTAAATCCAATTTACCATTTCATCTGGTCTATGCGATTTTCTGACATCGAGATTATCTCTTTCATAGGGGGGACTTTCCCCTCCCACTCGACATCTCTAAGTTGTATGTTCTCCCTCGTAAACACTGATTTAAGATGCTTGTTCATAATTTCTGCCAATTCTATTCCCTCTGTAGATTTTTTTTCCTACTTGTTGTAGTTTCACTACTTCTTGTTTGTTTTTCAGTTTGTTGTTTACAAACCTATAAAATAGTTTTGGTTGATCTTTACATTTTTCCAAGACATTCTTTTCGTATTCTATCTTTTCTTCTCTGCGCACTTGTACATATTCATTTCTATAATCAGTATATTTTCCATTTTTCAGGTCTTTTGTCTATCTTCCATTCTATCCAAGCTTTATCCCTTTTGTCTTTTAACTCCCTACATCTTTTGTTGTACCAACACTTTACATATACTTTTTCTTGTTTTTGTCTTGGAACATACTTTTCCACTTCTTTGTAAGTTTTTGTTTCTAATCCAATAATTATATGCGCCATGTCCTACACTGTTGGGTGGTAATGGACCTTTCAATTTTGTCTCTACTATTCCCATTATGTCCGATTCTTTTTCCTTCAGGTAATCATTCAGTTCATTCAAGGCTGTTATTAAGAAATCTATATTTGTGAAAGACACTTTTAATTTTCTGTTTCGCTTCCGTTTTTCTCTACTATGAATCATTTCCTCACTTTTATATCCACACATACACACACACACACACACACACACACACGCACACACACACACACATATATATATATATATATATAAATGTATATGTATGTGTATATATATATATATGTGTGTGTGTGTGTGTGTGTGTGTGTGTGTGTGTGTGTGTGTGTGTGTGTGTGTGTGTGTGTCTGTGATTCACAATTGTCTTGGATAACGTGTTGGACTCGTGATCAACAGCTATTTCCCTCCCGGAAAAGAGCTTAGAGCTCATATATGACCGATCTGTGGGCAATGCTGTGACCTTACACACACACACAATGAAGTTATTTCAACCCTAGGTGGGATTCGAACCCGAACCGCCGTACTGGCAGCCGGGAACTCTACCGCTGCTCTACGAGTCGTGTGTGTGTGTGTGTGTGTGTGTGTGTTTGTTTGTGTGTGTGTGTGTGTGTTTGTGTGTGTGTGCGCGTGCTTACTTACTAAATTAGCTTTGCATGGAATAAGTGGTAGCCTATTAGGTTGGACTAGTAATTGGTTGAATGGTCGAAAACAGAGAGTTGTTTTAAATGGAAAAACTTCTGGATGGAAAAGTGTTGCAAGTGGAGTTCCTCAGGGTTCCATTCTTGGGCCACTTCTATTCATAGTATATATAAATGATATAGACCATGGACTAAAATCTACTGTTTCCAAATTTGCTGATGATACAAAACTGTGCGGAGTGGCAAATGATCACTCAAACCAATTAGATATTCAAGAAGATTTAGATAAATTATAGCAATGGTCTGAAAAGTGGCTAATGAAATTTAACACAAGTAAATGCAAGGTAATAGATTCAATTTGGAAGTAGGTAGAAACAACTTTGCCAACCGTGTAGTTAATGAATGGAATAAACTTCCTGCACAGGTAGTGCAATGTAGTTCAGTTCGAAGCTTTAAGAATCATTTAGATAAATACCTAAGTAAGATGCTGTAATGATTTTAATTTATCTTATATTATTTGTTTTTGTTTTGTTATCATTTTCTGTCTGATTTTCATTTTTTATTAGTTACATGTCAATTTATCATTATTTACTATTCACCTGTTTGTTTATTATTTAACTATACCTATGCATTTATTTATGTATTTTATTTGTTATTTACATTATCATAGTTTTTATTGATTGATTTATTATTACTATGATTTTTTTTTCGCATACGACCTAGATATGGACCAAAAGGTCTCCTGTCGGCATGCTCCGCCTTTGTAATCCTTTGTGTGCGTATCACCTTGAAGGTCCTTCATCCTGGATGTCCTCTTGCAGTCGTGCTCAGGATGACCTGCCTTCAAGTCCCTTGAGAACATTTGGAGGAAGAAGACATCATGGCGGAGAATGACGATCAATAACGCGACGAAAACTCAGGAATCTTAAGGAAAACCATGGAAACAAAAGGAAATATAAGAAAAACAAAGGAAATCTAAGGGAAAATGAAATATATAAGAAAACAATGAAAGATAAGAGAAAAAATGAAAATTAATAAAAAACAAGGAAACCTAGAAATAACAAGGAATTATAAGGAAAACCAAGGAAATCTAAGGGAAATATGAAATATAAGGAAAACAATGAAAGATAAAGAAAAAAATGAGATGTAAGGGAAGAAAATGACACATAAGGAAAAAAACAACGAAAAATAAGGAAAAAAGGGAAAACTGAGGAAATACAAGGAATGCCTAGAAAAACGAGGAGATATAAGGAAAACCAAGAAAATCTAAGGAAAAAAATAAGGAAAAAATGAAAACTAAGGAAAAAATGAAAAACAAGGAAATAAGAAAAGATAACAAAAAGGAAAAATAAGGAAACATGAAGAAGTACAAGTAAACTTAAAGAAAGCTAAGGATATATCAGGAAATATACGGAAATAAAAGGAAATAAAAAAAATGTAAAGAAACATAAGGAAAAATAAGGAATAAGACAAGTTAAGGGAGTATAAGGCAATATAAGGTTATACAAGTCAATATAAGGCAGTTTAAGGCAGTTAAAGGCAATAGAAGGCAATATAAGGCTATACAAGTCAGTTTAAGGCAGTTTAAGGCAGTTAAAGGCAGTACAAGGCAATATAAGGCAATTTAAGCCAATTTAAGGCAGTTTAAAGGAATATAAGGCAATTGAAGACGATATAAGGCAATCTAAGGCAATATAATTTAAGTAAATCTAAAATATAGGCAACTCAAGGAAATTAAGGGTAATTAAAGAATATTAAAGGCAATTAAAGGCAATATAAGGCAATAGAAAGCAATCTAAGGCAATTGGAGGCAATATTATGAGGTAATATAAGTAAATCTAAAATATAGGCAATTCAAGGAAACTAAGGTCAATTAAAGAAAATTAAAGGCAATTGAAGGAAACATAATGAAATATAAGTCAATTTAAGGCAATCTAAGGCAATTTAAGGCAATATAAGGTAATGTAAAGTAATATAAGGTAATTTAAGTAAATCTAAAGTATAGACAATTAAGAAAATTAAAGGCACTTCAAGAAAATAAAAGTCAAAGGAAATATAAGAAAATGTAATGGAATTTAAGGCAATTTAAGGGAGTATAAGGCAATTTAAGATAATTTAAGGCGTATAAGGGAATTTGAGGCCATATAAGGCAATTTAAGGCAATATAAGGTAATTTAAGTGAATCTAAATACAGACAATTCAAGATAATTAAGTGCAATTAAAGAAAATTAAAGGTAATTAAAGACAATATGTAAGGTAATTCAACGCAATTAAAGGTAATTTAAGGCAATTTAAGTCAATATAAGGTAATCTAAATAAATCTAAAATATAGGCAATTCAAGAAAATTAAGGGAAATCAAAGGCAATATTAGGCAAAATATGGCAATTTAAGGCAATTTAAGAAAATTTGAGACAATTTAAGGCAGTATATGGAAATTTAAGGCAATTTAAGACATTATAAGACAATTTAAGGAAATATAAGACAATTCAAAGAAATATAAGGTTATATAAGTAAATCTAAAATATGGGCAATTCAAGAAAATTAAGGGCAATTCAATTAAAGGCGATATAAGGCAATTCAAGGCAATTTAAGGCAATATAAGTTAATTCAAGTAAAACTGAAATATAGGCATTTGAAGAAAATTAAAGAAAATTAAAGTCAATTAAAGGCAATGTAAGGCTATTTAAAGCCATTTAAGGCAATATAAGGCAAGTTAAGTAAACTGAAGTAAATTTAAGGCAGTATAGGGCAATACGAGATAATATAAGTCAATTTAAAGCAATATAAGGCAACATAAGTGAACTGAAGTAAATTTAAGGCAGTACAGATCAATACAAGGTAATACAAGGCAAAATAATTAAGGACAATTAAGTCAATACAAGGTAATATAAGTAAATCTAAAATATAGGCAATTCAAGAAAATTAAGGGCAATTCAAGAAAATTAAAGGCAATTCAAGAAAATTAAAGTAAATTAAAGACAATATAAGGCAATTTAAGGCTATTTGAGGCAATCTAAGGCAATATAAGGTAATTTAAATGAATGTAAAATATAGGTTATTCAAGAAAATTAATGACTATTCAAAAAAATTAAAGTAAATTAAAGGCATCATAAGGCAATTTAAGGCAATTTGAGGCAATTTAAGGCAACTCAAGGTAATCTAAGGCAATGCAAGGCAATTTAAGTATATCTAAAATAAAGGTAATCTAAAGTAATTAAAGATACTACTGTATAAGGCAATATAAATAAATTTAAGTCAATTTAAGGCAGTATAGGGCAGTACGAGATAATATAAGGCACTTTAAGGCAATAAAAGTAAATTTAAGGAAGTATAGGGTAATACGAGGTAATATAAGGCAATCTAAAGCAATATAAGGCAATTTAAGTAAATGTAAAATATAAGTAGACAATCTTAGACATTTTAGGAAAATTAAAGGCAATTAAAGGCAAAATAAGGCAATATAAGGCAACATAAGTCCATTTAAGGCAATTTAAGGCAATATGAGGCAAATAAGGCAAGATAAGGCAAGTTAGGTAATTTAAGTAAATCTGAAATGAAGGCAATTTAAGGCAATTAAAGGCATTATAAGACAACATAACTCAATTGAAGTCGGTTTAAGGCAAGACGAGGTAATATAAAGCAATTTAAGGCAATATAAGGTAAGAAAAGGCAATTTAAGTAAATCGAAAATGTATCGGCAACATAAGGCAATTTAAGAAAATTAAAGAAAATTAAGATAAGGCAATATAAGTTAATTTAAAATATGGGCAATATAAGGCAATTTAAGTAAATTAAAGGAATTTAAAACAATAAGAGGCAATAAAAGGCAATATAGGTCAATATGTCAATACAAGTCAATTTAAGGCAATTGAAGGTTTTGGCAATACAACAATCAAACAATCTAAGGCAATATAAGACACTTTTGGTAATATAGAGCAAGATAAGATAATGCAAGACAGTACAAAACAATATACTATAAGACGATGTAAGGTAATATAATGCAATTGTGGCGATTTGAGATATTTCAAGGTAATTCAAGGCAATCTAAGGCAATCCAAGGCAGTCCGATTCAAACTTGGGCAGACTAGGTAAAGTTTGTGTTTGTATTTACCTAGTTGTATTTCACGGGAAGGGGAGCTATGCTCATGGTGTCCCGTCTTCATATCTCATTTTATATAGCATGTTTTTAAGTTCGTGTATCGTTTTTGCATACACCACCTCTTCATCTAACTAGTTCCAAACGTCTGTTACCCTGTGGGGAAATCTGTTCTTTTTCAGGTCTTTTCTATAATTGTCTTTCTTGATTTTCTTTCCGTGTCCTCTTGTATTATCTCTGCTATCCCATTTTATTAGATCCTCTCTATCAATAATTTCTATGCCTTTCATGATTCTATAAATAGTTATCAAGTCTCCTCTCTCTCTTCTTTGCTCTAATGTCTGTAGCTCAAGTTTTGCCAGTTTCTCCTCATATGATAGTTCTGAAAGTGTTGGTGCCAATTTCGTAATTGCTCTTTGTATTCTTTCAAGTTTTGTTATACGTTTTTTTTCTGTACTTGGTGACCACGTCATCGCTGCATACTCCAATCTTGGTCTTATCAAAGTGACTAGTATTTTCTTCACCATTTCTTCGTCCATGTATGTAAATGCCACTTTGATTGTTCTTATTAAAATTTAAGTCTTTATCTCTCTCTCTCTCTCAAAAAAAAAAAAAAAAAATTATGTTTCTCAGGGGATACATTATTCATAATGATAACGCCCAGGCCCTTCTTATTTTCTACTTTTTTTATTTCTTCCTTTCCCAATTTATATGATCCCTTCATTCTTTTTTGATTCTTCGAAATTCCATTATACTACACTTCTTAATATTGAATTCCATCTCTCACTTCCTACTCCATTCCCAAAATTCACCGAGATCACTCTGCAGCGACTCACTATCTTCTAGTGTTCACCTTGAAAAAAATAAAATAAAATGCATCGTCCGCAAAGAAGCCCATATAACTTTCAATTCCTTTCTTAATATCATTAATATATATAGCAAACATTATTGGGGCCAAAACTGTTCCTTATGGATCTCTACTAACCACTTCATCCTAATTTGAATGTTTGTCTCTTATCACCACTCTCCTTATTCTTTCATGCAAGAAGTCTTCCATCCATTTCAGCAGTTTGCCCTGTATTCCTTCTGCATTTTCTAATTTCTTTAGCAATTTCTTATGTGGCACCTTATCAAAAGCTTTTTTTCAGGTCTAGAAATGCACAATCAGTCCATCCATCTCTTTCTTGTACTAAATCTATTAGCCTTGAATAGAAACACATCAAGTTTGTGATCCATGATCATCCTTGCCTAAATCCAAATTACCTTGGATTTAGTACGTTTCTTTTTTTCAAATGCCCTACCCAAGTAATTTTGATAATTCTTTCACAAATTTTAGCTACCGTACTTGTGAGAGAGACCGGTCTATAGTTAGTAGGGTCTTCCTTGTTTCCACCTTTATACATTGGTACTCTATTTGCCCTTTTCCAATCTTCTGGAACTTTTCCTTCTTTCAATGAACTGCTTATGTATTTTGTCTGTTAGTTCATTCCTGCATTCTCTCAAAATCCAGTTTGCATTTCATCTGGTCTATGCGATTTTCTGACATTGAGATTATCTTTTTCATAGGGGGGACTTTCTCCTCCCACTCGACATATCTAAGTTGTATGTTCTCCTTCGTAAACACTGATTTAAAATGCTTGTTCATAATTTCTGCCATTTCTGTTTCCTCTGTGTATTCAACTCCTTGTCGTAGTTTCACTAATTCTTGTTTGTTTTTCAGTTTGTTTACAAATTGGTTGATCTTTACATTTTTCTATGACATTCTTTTCGTATTTTCTCTTTTCTTCTCTGCGCACTTGTACATATTCATTTCTTTAACTAGTATATATTTTCCATTTTTCAGGTCTTTTGTCTTTCTTCCATTCTATCCAAGCTTTATCCCTTTTGTATTTTAACTCCCTATATCTTTTGTTGTACCAACACTTTACATATCATTTTCTTGTTTTTGTCTTGGAACATACTTTTCCACTTCTTCTTTGTAAGTTTTTGTTTCTAATCCAATAATTATATGCGCCATGTCCCACACTGTTGGGTAGTAATGGACTTTTCAATTTTCTCTCTACAATTTCCATTGTGTCCAGTTCTTTTTCCTTCAGGTAATCATTCAGTTCATTCTAGCCTGTTATTGAGAAATCTATGTTTGTGAAAGACACTTTTATTTTTCTGTTTCTCTTCCGTTTTGCTCTACTATGAACCATTTCCTCACTTTTATATCCAAACACACACACACACACACACACACACACACACACACACACACACACACACACACACACACACACACACACACACACACACACACACACACATATATATATATATATATATATATATGTATGTATGTGTGTGTGTGTGTGTGTGTGTGTATCTGATTCACAATAGTCTTGGATGACTTGTTGGACTCGTGATCGACGGCTATTTCACTCTCGAAAGAGAGCTTAGAGCTCATGTACGACCGATCTATGGGCAATGCTGTGACCTTACACACACACACACACACCTTGAAATTATTTCATTCCTGGGTGGGATTCGAACCCGGAGCGCCGTAGTGGCAGCCGGGAACTCCACCGCTGCTCCACGTGTCGCGCGCGCGTGTGTGTTTGCGTGTGTGTTTGTGCGTGTGTGTGTGTGTGTGTATGTGTGTGTGTGTGTGTGTGTGTGTGTGTGTGTGTGTGTGTGTGTGTGTGTGCGCGCGCGCGTCTGTGGGCATATCAGCTTGAACGTCCTTCATCCGGGATGTCTTCTTGTCAGTCGCATGACCTGCCTTCAAGTCCCTTGAGAACATTTGGCGGAAGAAGACACCATCGCGGAGAATGACGATCAAAAACGCGACGAAAACTCAGGAATCTTAAGGAAAAAGAGGGAAACAAAAGGAAAAACTGGGAAATACAAGGAAAACCAAGGAAATGTAAGGGAAAAATGAAATATAAGGAAATGAAAGATAAAAGAAAAAAAAAACGAAAAATAAGGAAAAGAAGGAAAAATAGAAAAACAAGGAAATATAAGGAAAATCAAGGAAATGTAAGGAAAAATGAGATTATGGAAAAGAATGAAAGATAAGAGAAAAAATGGAATATTAAGGAAAAACAAGGAAACCTAGAAAAAACAAGAAATTATAAGGAAAACCAGGGAAATCTAAGGGAAATATGAAATACAAAGGAAAAAAATGAAATATAAAGGAAAAAAAAGGAAAACTAAGGAAAAACAAGGAAAACCTAGAAAAATAAGGAAATATAACGAAAACCAAGGAAATCTAAGGGAAAAAATGAAGTATAAGGAAAAATAATGAAAAATAAGAAAAAAAGTAAATCTAAGAAAAAAAAAAAAAAAGGAAAACCTAGAAGAACAAAGAAATATAAGAAAAACCAAGGAAGTATCATGAAAAGCAAGGAAAACAAGAAAAGATAACAAAAAAGAAAAATAAGGAAACATAAAGAAGTAAAAGTAAACTGAAGGAAAGCTAAGGATATATCAGAAATGATACGGAAATAAAAGGAAATAAAGAAAAAATGTAAAGAAACGTAAGGAAAAAAAAGGAATAAGACAAATTAAGGAAGTATAAGGCAAAATAAGGCTATACAAGTCAATTTGAGGCAGTTAAAGACAATACAAGGCAATGTAAGGCAATTTAAGTCAATCTAAGGTAATTTAAAGCAATATAAGGCAATTCAAGACGATATGAATAAATTTAAGGCAATATAATTGAAGTAAATCTAAAATATAGGCAACTCAAGGAAATTAAGGGCAATTCAAGAAAACTAAAGGTAATTAAAGGGAATATAAGGCAATGGAAAGCAGTTTAAGTCAATTTAAGACAATATCATGAGGTAATATAACTAAATCTAAAATATAGGTAATTCAAGAAAACTAAGGGGAGTTAAAGAAAATTAAAGGAAATATAAGGCAATTTAAGGCAATTTAAGACAACTTAAGGGAACTTAAGGCAATATAAGGCAATTTAAGGCAATATAAGGTGATTTGAGTAAATCTATAAAATAGGCATTTCAAGAAAATTAAAGGCAATTCAAGAAAATAAAAGTAAAAGAAAATATAAGAAAATGTAAGGATATTTAAGTCAATTTAAGGCAATTTAAGGGAGTATAAGGGGATTTAAGGCAATTTAAGATGATTTAAGGCATTATGAAGGAATTTAAGGCGATATAAGGCAATTTAGGCAATATAAGGTAATTTAAGTGAATCTAAAATATAGACGATTCAAGAAAATAAAGACACTTCAAGAAAATGAAGGCAATTAAGGACAATATATAAGGCAATTCAAGGTAATTTAAGGTAATTTAAGGCAATATAAGGCAATATAAGGTCATTTAACTAAATCTAAAATATAGCCAATTCCGGAAAATTAAGAGAAATTAAAAGCAATATTAGGTAATATAAGGCAATTTAAGTCAATTTAAGGATATTTGAGGCAATTTAAGGCAATTTAAGACAGTATAAGTCAATTTAAAGCAATTTAAGACAGTATAAGTCAATTTAAGGCAATTTAAGGCAATATAAAGGAATATAAGTCAATATATGTAAATCTAAAATATAGGCAATTCAAGAAAATTAAGGGCAATTCAAGAAAATTAAAATCAAAGGTAATATAAGGTAATTTAAGGCAATATAAGTTAATCTAAGTAAATTTATTTTTTAAAATATAGGCAATTCAAGAAAATTAAGGGCAATTCAAGAAAATTAAAGTCAATTAAAAGCAACGTAAAGTAATTTAAAGCAATTTAAGGCAATATAAGGCAAGTTAAGCAAATTGAAGTAAATGTAAGGCAGTATAGGGCAATACGAGATAATATAAGACAATTTAAGGCAATATAAAGCAATATAAGTAAATTGAAGTAAATTTAAGGCAGTATAGGGCAATACGAGGTAATACAAGGCAATTTAAGGCAAGAAAATTAAGGACAATTAAAGGCAATTAAAGGCAATATAAGGCAGTTTGATACAATATAAGGCAATATAAAGTAATTTAAGGTAATATCAGGCAATTCAAGGCAATGTAAGGTAATTTCAGTAAATCTAAAATATAGGCAATTCAAGAAAATTAAGGACAATTCAAGAAAAAATAAGGTAATTAAAGTCAATATAAAGCAATATAAGGCAATTTAAGGCAATTTAAAGCAATTTGAGACAATATAAGGGAATTTAAGGCAATATAAGGTAATTTAAGTATATCTGAAATATAAGCAATTCAAGAAAATTAAGATCAATTCAAGAAAATTAAAGGAAGTTAAAGGCAATATAGGGCATAAGGTAATTTAAAGCAATTTAATGCAATTTAAGGTAGAAAAAATCAGTTTAAGGCAATTAAGTCTATATATGGTAATATAAGTAAATCTAAAATATAGGCAATTCAAGAAAATTAAGGGTGATTGAAGAAAATTAAAGTAAATTAAAGGTGATGTAAGGCAATTTAAGGCAATATAAGGTTATATAAGTATATGTGAAATATAAGTAATTCAAGAAGATTAAAGACCATTCAAGAAAATTAAAGTAAATTAAAGGCATCATAAGGCAATATAAGGGAAATTAGGGCAATTTAAGGCAACTCATTTTAAGGCAAAACAAGGTAATTTAAGTATATCTAAAATAAAGGTAATTTAAAGTAATTGAAGATACTATAAAACAATATAAATAAATCTAAGTCATTTTATGGCAGTATAGGGCAGTACGAGATAATATAAGGCAATTTAAGGCAATATAAGCAAATTTAAGTAAATTTAAGGAAGTATAGGGCAATACGAGGTAATATGAGGCAATTTAAAGCAATATAAGGTAATTTAAGTAAATCTAAAATATAGGTACACAATATTAGGCATTTTAGGAAAATTAAAGGCAATTAAAGGCAAAATAAGGCAACATAAATCCATTTAAGGGAATATGAGGCAAATAAGGCAAGATAAGTCAAGTTAGGCAATTTAAGTATATATGAAAAAAGGCAATTTAAGGCAATCAAAGGCATTATAAGACATAACTCAATTTAAGTCAGTTTAAGGCAGTTTAAGGCAACACGTGGTAATATAAAGTAATTTAAGGCAATATAAGGTAAGAAAAGGCAATTTAAGTAAATTGAAAATATATAGGCAACATAAGGCAATTCAAGAAAATTAAGGGCAATTAAGAAAGGCAATACAAGTTAATCTATAATATGGGCAATATAAGGCAATTTAAGTAAACTAAAGGTAATTAAAAACAATATAAGGCAATAAAAGACAATATAAGTCAATATTTCAATACAAGTCAATTTAAGGCAATTGAAGGTTTTGGCAATACAACAATCAAACAATCTAAGGCAATATAAGACACTTTAGGTGATATAGAGCAAGGTAAGACAATACAAGACAGCACAAGACAATATACTATAAGACAATGTAAGGTAATATAAGGCAACTGTGATGATTTGAGATATTAAAAGGTATTTCAAGGCAATCTAAGGCAATCCAAGGCAGTCCGATTCAAACTTAGGCAAACTTAGGCAAACTAGGCAAACTTTGTGTATGTATTTACCTAGCTGTATTTTACGGTAAAGGGAGCTATGCTCGTGGTGTCCCGTCTTCATATATCGTTTTATCTAGACGGTTTTTAAATTCGTGTATCGTTTTTGCACACACCACATTATCATCTAACTTGTTCCAAACGTCTATTACCCTGTGGGGAAAGCTGTTCTTTTTCAGGTCTCTTCTATAATTGTCTTTCTTGATTTTCTTTCCGTGTCCTCTTGTATCTCTACTATTCCATTTTATTAGATCCTCTCTATTGATCATTTCTATGCCTTTCATGATTGTATAAATATTCATCAAGTCTCATCTCTCTCTTCTTTGCTCTAATGTCTGTAGCTCGAGTTTTGCCAGTCTCTTCTCATATGATAGTTCTGAGAGTGTTGGTGACAATTTCGTAATTGCTCTTTATATTCTTTCAAGTTTTGTTATACATTTTTTTGTACTTGGTGACCACGTCGCCAGAGCATACTCCAATCTTGGTCTTATCAAGGTGACTAATAATTTCTTCACCATTTCTTTGCCCAGGTATATAAATGTCACTTTGATTGTTCTTATCAAATTATATGTTTCTCAATTTTTTTTTATGTTTCTCAGGGGACATATTATTCATAATAATGTCTCCCAGGCCCTTCTTATTTTCTACTTTTTTAATTTCTTCCTCTCCCAGTTTATATGATCCCACTATTCTTTTTTTGATTCTTCAAATTCTATTATGCTACACTTCTTAATATTGAATTCCATCTCCCACTTCCTACTCCATTCCCATACTTCACTGAGATCACTCTGCATCTACTCACTATCTTCTACAGTGTTCACCTTTCAAAAAAAATTGCATCGTCCGCAAAGAAGCTCATATAACTTTCAATTCCTTTATTTATATCATTAATATATATAGGAAACATTATTGGGGCCAAAACAGCTCCTTGTGGATCTCTACTAATCACTTCATCCCAATTAGAATGTTTGTCTCTTATCACCACTCTCCTTTTTCTTTCATGCAAGAAGTCTTCCATCCATTTCAGCAGTTTGCCCTATATTCCTTCAGCATTTTCTAATTTCTTTAGTAATTTCTTATGTAGCACCTTATCAAAAGCTTTTTTTCAGGTCTAGAAATGCACAATCAGCCCATCCATCTCTTTCTTGTATTACATCTATTAGTCTTGAATAGAAACACATCAAGTTTGTGATGCATGATCATCCTTGTCTAAATCCAAATGCCCTACCCAAGTAATTTTGATAATTCTTTCACAAATTTTAGCTACCGTACTTGTAAAAGAGACCGATCTGTAGTTAGTAGGGTCTTCCTTGTTTCCCCTTTATATATTGGTACTCTATTTGCTCTTTTCCAATCTTCTGGAACTTTTCCCTCTTTCAATGAACTGCTTATTAGAAAATGTATTTCGTCTGTTAGTTCATCCCTGCATTCTGTCAAAATCGAATTTACTATTTCATCTGGTCCATGCGATTTTCTGACATCGAGATTATCTCTTTCATAGGGGGGACTTTCTCCTCCCACTCGACATATCTAATTTGTATGTTTTCCCTCGTAAACACAGATTTAAAATGCTTGTTCATAATTTCTGCCATTTCTATTTCCTCTGTGTATTCAACTCCTGCTTGTCGTAGTTTCACTAATTCTTGTTTGTTTTTCAGTTTGTTGTTTACAAACCTATAAAATAGTTCTGGTTGATCTTGACATTTTTCTATGACATTCTTATCGTATTTTCTATTTTCTTCTCTGCGCACTTGTACATATGCATTTCTATAACTAGTATATATTTTCCACTTTTCAGGCTTTTTGTCTTTCTTCCATTCTATCCAAGCTTTATCCCTTTTGTCTTTTAACTCCCTACATCTTTTGTTGTACCAACACTTTACATATACTTTTTCTTGTTTTTGTCTTGGAACATACTTTTCCACTTCTTTGTAAGTTTTTGTTTCTAATCCAATAATTATATGCGCCATGTCCTACACTGTTGGGTGGTAATGGACCTTTCAATTTTGTCTCTACTATTCCCATTATGTCCGATTCTTTTTCCTTCAGGTAATCATTCAGTTCGTTTCAAGCCTGTTATTAAGAAATCTATATTTGTGAAAGACATTTTTAATTTTCTGTTTCGCTTCCGTTTTTCTCTGCTATGAACCATTTCCTCACTTTTATATCCAAGCATACACACACACACACACACACACACACACGCACGCACACACACACACACACACACACACACACACACACACACACACACACACACACACCCACACACACACACACACACACATATATATATATATATATATATATATATATATGTGTATGCGTGTGTGTGTATGTGTGTGTGTCTGTGTGATTCTCCAAGATGTTGGATCACGTGTTCGACTCGTGATCCACAGCTATTTCTCTCCCGGAAGAGAGCTTAGAGCTCATAAATGACCGATCTGTGGGCAATGCCACATGTGACCTTACACGCACACACAATGAAATTATTTCAACCCTGGGTGGGATTCGAACCCGAACCGCCGTAGTGGCAGCCGGGAACTCTACCGCTGCTCTACGAGTCGTGTGTGTGTGTGTGTGTGTGTGTGTGTGTGTGTGTGTGTGTGTGTGTGTGTGTGTTTGTGTGTGTGTGTGTGTGTGTGTGCGCGCGTGCTTACTTACTAAATTAGCTTTGCATGGAATAAGTGGTAGCCTATTAGGTTGGACTAGTAATTGGTTGAATGGTCGAAAACAGAGAGTTGTTTTAAATGGAAAAACTTCTGGATGGAAAAGTGTTGCAAGTGGAGTTCCTCAGGGTTCCGTTCTTGGGCCACTTCTATTCATAGTATATATAAATTATATAGACCATGGACTAAAATCTACTGTTTCCAAATTTGCAGATGATACAAAACTGTGCGGAGTGGCAAATGATCACTCAAACCAATTAGATATTCAAGAAGATTTAGATAAATTACAGCAATGGTCTGAAAAGTGGCTAATGAAATTTAACACAAGTAAATGCAAGGTAATGCACATAGGTAAAAATAACAGTAAGTACGATTACAAGTTATTCGGAAATTCGTTAACAAAAGTGGATAATGAAAAGGATCTCGGCGTAATTATCAGTAACGACCTCAAATCATCCAAGCAGTGTATTTCAGTCTCTGAGAAAGCAAATAAGATTCTAGGACTCATTGCGCGATCTTTTGATTTCAAAAGTCCATCACTCATTAACAAGCTATATAAATCGTTAGTTCGTCCACATTTGGAATATGCTGTTTCCGTATGGTCACCGAATCTCATTAAAGACATTGACAGACTGGAAAAAGTACAACGGCGAGCCACAAAACTGATTCCAGATATCAAAAATAAATCATACGAAAATCGACTAAAACATATGAATCTGTTTTCCCTAAAAAAGCGTAGACTCAGAGGTGACTTGATACAGGTCTTTAAAATTCTAAAGGGAATTGACAACATCAAAAGTGACCAAATTTTTACATTGAATGAGAATCAGACAAGAAACAATGGTCTCAAACTGTCCGGAAATAAATTCAATTTGGAAGTAGGTAGAAACAACTTTGCCAACCGTGTAGTTAATGAATGGAATAAACTTCCTGCACAGGTAGTGCAATGTAGTTCAGTTCGAAGCTTTAAGAATCATTTAGATAAATACCTAAGTAAGATGCTGTAATGATTTTAATTTATCATATATTATTTGTTTTTGTTTTGTTATCATTTTCTGTCTCTTTTTCATTTATTATTAGTTATATGTCAATTTATTATTATTTACTATTTACCTGTTTGTTTATTATAGAACTATACCTATGCATTTATTTATGTATTTTATTTGTTATTTACATTATCATAGATTTTATTTATTATTTTATTATTAATATGATTTTTTTTTTCGCATCCGACCTAGATATGGATCAAAAGGTCTCCTGTGCGTATCAGCTTGAAGGTCCTTCATCCGGGATGTCCTCTTGCAGTCGTACTCAGGAAGACCCGCCTCCAAGTCCCTCGAGAACATTTGGCGGAAGAAGACATTATGGCGGAGAATGACGATCAAAAACGCGATCAAAACTCAGGAATCTTAAGGAAAAACATGGAAACAAAAGGAAAAACTAGGAAATATAAGAAAAACCAAGGAAATATAAGGGAAAATGAAATATATAAGAAAACAATGAAAGATCTCTAATATAAAAAAAATTAATGGTTGCTTACGCCGTTCGGTGGTAATTCGGTCACACACAGGTGGTGGTTGGGAAGGATGGCCGGGGATTCGTCAAAGTTAAAGATGCAACGGTATCGTCACTTCTGGAGTTGGGTGACGAAGGAAAAGAAGTTCAGTAAAGGAGAGTTAATGAAGAATAGGAAATTGAACCAAGCGCTAAAAAGTGAACATGAGAAGGCGTTTCCTCACCTTTACGAACAGACCAAGGGGTTACAAGTAAGGGAGTCGATAAAGATGTTTCAGCGAAAGCTACTAACGTTTAACAAGATGCTAAAGGAGAAGAAAGACTGCGTCTATAGCGACGATTTGTTGGATTCCTTGGAAGTTTACGTTGGAGAAATTCCTGAAGAACCCCCAGGCGAAGCCTGGCCGGCGAAGCCGGTGGGCTTGTAATATAAAAAAAATTAATGGTTGCTTACGCCGTCCGGTGGTAATTCGGTCACACCTTCGCGTTTGGTGGTAAATCGGTTACACCGCCAACTACGGTGAAGAAGAAGAACTCGAAGAAGAAGAAGAACTCAAAGAAATCGAAGAAGAAGAAGAGGAAGAACTCGAAGAAGAAGAAGAAGAAGAAGAAGAAGAAGAAGAAGAAGAAGAAGAACTCGAAGAAGAAGAACTCGAAGAACTCGAAGAAGAGGAAGAAGAAGAACTCGAAGAAGAAGAAGAAGAAGAAGAAGTAGAACTTGAAGAAGAAATCGAAAAACTCGAAGAAGAAGAACTCGAAGAACTCGAAGAACTCGAAAAAGAAGAACTCGAAGAACTCGAAAAAGAAGAACTCGAAGAACTCGAAATAGAAGAACTCGAAGAACTCGAAAGAGAAGAACTGGAAGAAGCACTCGAAGAAGAAGAACTCGAAGAAGAAGGAGAACACTTACGCCGTCCGGTGGTAATTCGGTCACACCTTCGCGTTTGGTGGTAAATCGGTTACACCGCCAACTACGGTGAAGAAGAAGAACTCGAAGAAGAAGAAGAACTCGAAGAAATCGAAGAAGAAGAAGAGGAAGAACTCGAAGAAGAAGAAGAAGAAGAAGAAGAAGAAGAAGAAGAAGAAGAACTCGAAGAAGAAGAACTCGAAGAACTCGAAGAAGAGGAAGAAGAAGAACTCGAAGAAGAAGAAGAAGAAGAAGAAGTAGAACTAGAAGAAGAAATCGAAAAACTCGAAGAAGAAGAACTCGAAGAACTCGAAGAACTCGAAAAAGAAGAACTCGAAGAACTCGAAAAAGAAGAACTCGAAGAACTCGAAAAAGAAGAACTCGAAGAACTCGAAAAAGAAGAACTCGAAGAACTCGAAAGAGAAGAACTCGAAGAAGAACTCGAAGAAGAAGAACTCGAAGAAGAAGGAGAACTCGAAGAAGAAGAACTCGAAGAACTCGAAGAAGAACTCGAAGAACTCGAAGAAGAACTCGAAGAAGAACTCGAAGAAGAACTCGAAGAACTCGAAGAAGAACTCGAAGAACTCGAAGAACTCGAAAAAGAACTCGAAGAACTCGAAGAACTCGAAGAACTCGAAGAAGAACTCGAAGAAGAACTCGAAGAAGAACTCTTTATTTTCCAAAAAAGGGGCGTAGCCCAGGGCGCGTAGCGCCCGCGCCTAAGGCGCAGCGCCGCAGGCCAAGGCCCCCGGCGTAGCTGGGCCGGCGCAGCCGGTGGGCTTGGAAGAAGAAGAACTCGAAGAACTCGAAGAAGAAGAAGTAGAACTCGAAGAAGAAATCGAAAAACTCGAAGAAGAAGAACTCGAAGAACTCGAAGAACTCGAAAAAGAAGAACTCGAAGAACTCGAAAAAGAAGAACTCGAAGAACTCGAAAAAGAAGAACTCGAAGAACTCGAAAGAGAAGAACTCGAAGAAGAACTCGAAGAAGAAGAACTCGAAGAAGAAGGAGAACTCGAAGAAGAAGAACTCGAAGAACTCGAAGAACTCGAAGAACTCGAAGAAGAACTCGAAGAAGAAGAACTCGAAGAACTCGAAGAAGAGGAAGAAGAAGAACTCGAAGAAGAACTCGAAGAACTCGAAAAAGAACTCGAAGAACTCGAAGAAGAACTCGAAGAACTCGAAGAAGAACTCGAAGAAGAACTCTTTATTTTCCAAAAAAGGGGTGTAGCCCAGGGCGCGCAGCGCCCGCGCCTAAGGCGCAGCGCCGCAGGCCAAGGCCCCCGGCGTAGCTGGGCCGGCGCAGCCGGTGGGCTTGTAAGAGAAAAAATGAAAATTAATGAAAAGCAAGGAAACCTAGAACAAAAAAACAAGAATTATGAGGAAAACTAAGGAAATTTAAGGGAAATATGAAATATAAGGAAAAACAATGAAAAATAAAGGAAAAAATTAAATGTAAGGGAAGAAAATGAAGCGTAAGAAAAAAACAAAAAACGAAAAATAAGGAAAAAAAGGGAAAACTAAGGAAATACAACGAATGCCCAGAAAAACGAGGAAATATAAGGAAAACCAAGGAAATCTAAGGAAAAAAATGAAACATAAGAAAAAAAGAAAGAAAAAAAGAAAAAATGAAATATAAGGAAAAAGAAGGGAAACCTAGACAAACAAAGAAATATAAGGAAAACAAAGAAAGATCATGAAAAACAAGGAAAAAAGAAAAGATAACAAAAAGATAAAACAAGGAAACATGAAGAAGTACAAGTAAATTTAAAGAAAGCTAAGGATATATACGGAAATAAAAGGAAATAAAGAAAAATGTAAAGAAACATAAGGAAAAATAAGGAATAAGACAAGTTAAGGGAGTATAAGGCAATATAAGGTTATACAAGTCAATATAAGGCAGTTTAAGGCAGTTAAAGGCAATAGAAGGCAATATAAGGCTATACAAGTCAGTTTAAGGCAGTTAAAGGCAGTACAAGGCAATATAAGGCAATTTAAGTCAATTTACGGCAATTTAAAGGAATATAAGGCAATTGAAGACGATATAAGGCAATCTAAGGCAATATAATTTAAGTAAATCTAAAATATAGGCAACTCAAGGAAATTAAGGGCAATTAAAGGCAATATAAGGCAATAGAAAGCAATCTAAGGCAATTGGAGGCAATATTATGAGGTAATATAAGTAAATCTAAAATATAGGCAATTCAAGGAAACTAAGGTCAATTAAAGAAAATTAAAGGCAATTGAAGGAAATATAAGGCAATATAAGTCAATTTAAGGCAATCTAAGGCAATTTAAGGCAATATAAGGCAATGTAAAGTAATATAAGGTAATTTAAGTAAATCTAAAGTATAGGCAATTAAGAAAGTTAAAGGCAATTCAAGAAAATCAAAATCAAAGGAAATACAAGAAAATGTAAGGGAATTTAAGGCAATTTAAGGGAGTATAAGGCAATTTAAGATAATCTAAGGCGTATAAGGGAATTTGAGGCAATATAAGGCAATTTAAGCCAATATAAGGTAATTTAAGTGAATCTAAATACAGACAATTCAAGAAAATTAAGGGCAATTAAAGAAAATTAAAGGCAATTAAAGACAATATATAAGGCAATTCAACGCAATTAAAGGTAATTTAAGGCAATTTAAGTCAATATAAGGTATTCTAAATAAATCTAAAATATAGGCAATTCAAGAAAATTAAGGGAAATCAAAGGCAATATTAAGCAAAATAAGGCAATTTAAGGCAATTTAAGAAAATTTGAGGCAATTTAAGGCAGTATAAGGAAATTTAAGGCAATTTAAGACAGTATAAGACAATTTAAGGAAATATAAGGCAATTCAAAGAAATATAAGGTAATATAAGTAAATCTAAAATATAGGCAATTCAAGAAAATTAAGGGCAATTCAATTAAAGGCGATATAAGGCAATTCAAGGCAATTTAAGGCAATATAAGTTAATTCAAATAAAACTGAAATATAGGCAATTGAAGAAAATTAAAGAAAATTTAAGAAAATTAAAGTCAATTAAAGGCAATGTAAGGCTATTTAAAGTAATTTAAGGCAATTTAAGGCAATATAAGGCAAGTTAAGTAAACTGAAGTAAATTTAAGGCAGTATAGGGCAATACGAGATAATATAAGGCAATTTAAAGCAATATAAGGCAATATAAGTGAACTGAAGTAAATTTAAGGCAGTACAGATCAATACAAGGTAATACAAGGCAAAATAATTAAGGACAATTAAGTCAATACAAGGTAATATAAGTAAATCTAAAATATAGGCAATTCAAGAAAATTAAGGGCAATTCAAGAAAATTAAGGGAAATTCAAGAAAATTAAAGTAAATTAAAGACAATATAAGGCAATTTAAGGCTATTTGAGGCAATCTAAGGCAATATAAGGTAATTTAAATGAATGTAAAATATAGGTTATTCAAGAAAATTAATGACTATTCAAAAAAATTAAAGTAAATAACAGGCATCATAAGGCAATTTAAGGCAATTTGAGGCAACTCAAGGCAATCTAAAGCAATATAAGGCAATTTAAGTAAATGTAAAATATAAGTAGACAATCTTAGGCATTTTAGGAAAATTAAAGACAATTAAAGGCAAAATAAGGCAATATAAGGCAACATAAGTCCATTTAAGGCAATTTAAGGCAATATGAGGCAAATAAGGCAAGATAAGGCAAGTTAGGCAATTTAAGTAAATCTGAAATATAAGCAATTTCATGCAATTAAAGGCATTATAAGACAACATAACTCAATTGAAGTCGGTTTAAGGCAGTTTAAGGCAAGACGAGGTAATATAAAGCAATTTAAGGCAATATAAGGTAAGAAAAGGCAATTTAAGTAAATCGAAAATGTATAGGCAACATAAGGCAATTTAAGAAAATTAAGGACAATTAAGATAAGGCAATATAAGTTAATCTAGAATATGGGCAATATAAGGCAATTTAAGTAAATTAAAGGTATTTAAAACAATATAAGGCAATAAAAGCCAATATAGGTCAATATGTCAATACAAGTCAATTTAAGGCAATTGAAGGTTTTGGCAATACAACAATCAAACAATCTAAGGCAATATAAGACACTTTAGGTAATATAGAGCAAGATAAGATAATGCAAGACAGTACAAGACAATCTACTATAAGACGATGTAAGGTGATATAATGCAATTGTGGCGATTTGAGATATTTCAAGGTAATTCAAGGCAATCTAAGGCAATCCAAGGCAGTCCGATTCAAACTTAGGCAAACTAGGCAAAGTTTGTGTGTGTATTTACCTAGTTGTATTTTACGGTAAAGGGAGCTATGCTCGTGGTGTCCCGTCTTCATATCTCGTTTTATCTAGACTGTTTTTAAATTCGTGTATCGTTTATGCACACACCACATTATCATCTAACTTGTTCCAAACGTCTATTACCCTGTGGGGAAAGCTGTTCTTTTTCAGGTCTCTTCTATAATTGTCTTTCTTGATTTTCTTTCCGTGTCCTCTTGTATTATCTCTGCTATCCCATTTTATTAGATCCTCTCTATCAATAATTTCTATGCCTTTCATGATTCTATAAATAGTTATCAAATCTCCTCTCTCTCTTCTTTGGTCTAATGTCTGTTGCTCAAGTTTTGCTAGTCTCTCCTCATATGATAGTTTTGAGAGCGTTGGTCCCAATTTCGTAATTGCTCTTTGTATTCTTTCAAGTTTTGTTATACATTTTTTGTATCTTGTGACCACGTCGTCGTTGCATACTCCAATCTTAGTCTTATCAAAGTGACTAGTATTTTATTCACCATTTCTTTGTCCAGGTACGTAAATGCCACTTTGATTGTTCTTATTAAATTACAAGTTTCTCAAAAAAAAATATATATGTTTCTCAGGGGACATATTAATAATAATAATGACTCTCAGGTTCTTCTCATATTCTACTTTTAATTTCTTCCTCTCTCTCTCTCTCTCTCTCTCTCTCTCTCTCTCTCTCTCTCTCTCTCTCTCTCTCTCTCTCACACACACACACACACACACACACACACACACACACACACACACACACACACACACACACACACACACACACACACACACACACTACGGCGATACGGGTTCGAATCCCGCACAGGGTTAATATAATTTCATGTGTGTGTGTGTTTGTGTGTTTGTGTGCTTTGTGTGTGTGTGTGTGTGTGTGTGTGTGTGTGTGTGTGTGTGTGTGTGTTTCTGATTCACCATGGTCTTAGATGTCGTGTTGGACTCGTGATCGACAGCTATTTTCCTCCCGGAAGAGAACTTAGAGCTCATATATGACCGATCTACGGGCAATGCTGTGACCTTACACACACACACACACACACACACACACACACACACACACACACACACACACACACACACACACACACACACACACACACACCATGAAATTATATTAACCCTGGGCGGGATTCGAACCCGTACCGCCGTAGTGGCAACCGGGAACTCTATTACTACTCCACGAGCCGTGTGTGTGTGTGTGTGTGTGTGTGTGTGTGTGTGTGTGTGTGTGTGTGTGTGTGTGTGTGTGTGCGTATCAGGTTGAAGGTCCTTCATCCGGGATGTCCTCTTGTCAGTCTCGGTCAGGATGACCCGCCTCCAAGTCCTTCGAGAACATTTGGCGGAAGAAGACACCATCGCGGAGAATGACGATTAAAAGCGCGACGAAAACTCAGGAATCTTAAGGAAAAACAGGGAAAGAAAAGGAAAAACTGGGAAATATAAGGAAAACCAAGGAAATCTAAGGGGAAAAATGAAATGTAAGGAAAAACAGTGAAAAATAAGAGAAAAATAGGAAAATTAAGGAAAAACAAGGAAACCTAGAAAAAACAAGGAATTTTAAGGAAAACTAAGGAAATCCAAGGAAAATATGAAATATAAGAAAAAATAATGAAAGATGAAAAAAAACTAAAGAAAAACAAGGAAATATAAGGAAAACCAAGGAAATTTAAGGAAAAAATGAAATATAAGGAAAAACAATGAAAGATAAGAGAAAAAAAGGAAAATTAAGGAAAAACAAGGAAACCTAGAAAAAACAAGAAATCATAAGGAAAACCAAGGAAATCTAAGGGAAATATGAAATATAAGGAAAAGCAATGAAAGATAAAGGAAACCCAAGGAAAACCAAGGAAATATAAGGAAAACCAAGGAAATCTAAGGGAAAATTAAATATAAGAAAAAAATAATGAAAAAAAAACTGAGGAAAAACAAGAAAAACCTAGGGAAAAAAAAGAAATATAGGGAAAACCAAGGAAAGATAATAAAAAACAAAGAAAACAAGAAAAGATAACAAAAAGGAAAAATAAGGAAACATAAAGAAGTAAAAGTAAACTTAAGGAAAGCTAAGGATATATCAGGAAATATACGGAAATAAAAGGAAATAAAGAAAAAATGTAAAGAAATATAAGGAAAAATATGGAATAAAACAAGGGAGTATAAGGCAATATAAATATAAGG
The DNA here is from genome assembly GCF_046742065.1 of Oratosquilla oratoria. Classification (NCBI taxonomy): domain Eukaryota; kingdom Metazoa; phylum Arthropoda; class Malacostraca; order Stomatopoda; family Squillidae; genus Oratosquilla; species Oratosquilla oratoria. The sequence goes on from NC_134789.1 coordinate 28,880,854, forward strand.
CTATACAAGTCAATTTAAGTCAGTTGAAGGCAGTTAAAGGCAATAGAAGGCAATGTAAGTCAATTAAAGGCAATTTAAAGCAATATAAGGCAATTCAAGACGATATTAGGCAATTTAAGGGAATATAATTTAAGTAAATCTAAATTATAGGCGACTCAATGAAATTAAGGGCAATGAAAGAAAATTAAAGGAAATCAAAGGAAATATAAGGCGATTTAAGGAAATTTAAGACAATTTAAGGCAATTTAAGGCAAAATAAGGCAATTCCTGGCAATATAAGGTGATTTAAGTGAATCTAAAATATAGGCATTTCATGAAAACCTAGGGGCAATTCAAGAAAATTAAAGGCAATTAAAGGCTATATAAGGCAATATAAGTCACTTTAAGGCAATTTAAGGCAATATAAGGTAATAAGTAAATCTAAAATATAGGCAATTCAAGAAAATTAAGGGTAGTTTAAGAAAATTAAAGGCAATTGAAGGCAATTTAAGGCAATATGAAGCAATTTAAGGCAATATAAGGTAATTGAAGTAAATCTAAAATATAGGCATTTCAAGAGAAGTTAAGGGCAATTCAAGAAAATTAAAGTAATTTAAAGGCAATATAAGGCAATAGAAAGCAATTTATGGCAATTTAAGGGAATATTATAAGGTAATTTAAGTAAATCTAGAATATAGGGAATTCAAGAAAACTAAGGACAATTAAAGAAAATTAAAGGCAATTAAAGGCAAAATTAATAAATTGAAGGCAATTTAAGACAATTTAAAGCAATGTAAGGCAATATAAGGTAATTTAAATAAATCTAAAATATAGGCAATTAAAGAAAATCAAAGGAAATTCAAGAAAAGTAAAGTCAAAGGGAATATAAGGCAATATAAGGAAATTTAAGGCAATTTAAGACAATTTAAGGTAATTTAAGACAGTTTAAAATAATTTAAGGCAGTATAAGGGAATTCAAGGCAACATAAGGCAATTTAAGGCAATATAAGGTAATTTAAGTATATCGAAATATAGGGAATTGAAGAAAATTAAGGGCAATTCAAGAAAATTAAAGGCAATTAAAGACAATACATATGGCAATTCAAGACAATTTAAGGCAATTTAAGGCGATATAAGGTAATTGAAGTAAATCTAAATACAGGCAATTCAAGAAAATTAAGGGCAATTAAAGACAATATATGGCACTTTAAGGCAATTTAAGGTAATTTGAGTCAATTTAAGGCAATATAAGGCAATTTAAGGCAATCTAAGACAGTATAAAGCAATTAAGGCAATATAAGGCAATATAAAGGAATATAAGGT
>NC_134789.1:28887155-28897155 GCF_046742065.1 Oratosquilla oratoria
TACAGTAATTGTAGCTAGTGCTATTTTTATTTGCATAGACTGCTTAATATTCAATGGGATTAAATTGCTTCGACCCATTTTCAGACTATTGTACTAATCTGAATAAGACTTTTTTAATGTCTAAATATTATGAGTGGTTGGTTATTAGACTGCACAGTAAGTTGCGCTTGTAACCTTGAGGAGACCTTCTCGTAGCAGTTCCCTTTCTCCTCCGTCCCTCTCCCCGTCCCTCTCCCCCGTTTGCCCCTTTTCTCTCCGTCTCTTACTCCTTCTCTTCCCTCCCCTTAACACAGCCCCTCTCTCTCCCTCACCCTCTCCCTCTCTCTCACCCTCTTACTCTCTTTCTTCCACTACCTCTCCCTCTAACTCTCCCTCCCTTTTTTCCCCATCTCTTTTCCTCTTCCTTTGCCTGTTCCCAGTTCCATCATTCCGTTCATTGCTCCCTCTATGCCTGTTCTTAATTAAGCTTTCGATTTGCCCTCATCAGCTATCTTCCTCCTATTACACCTGCTCTTCCACTTCCCATTGTTCCTCCTCCTCCTTCACCATCTACTGCTGCTACTACTACTACTACTACTACTGTTGCTGCTGCTATTACTACTACTACTACTACTACTACTACTACTACTACTACTACTACTACTACTACTACTACTACTACTACTACTACTACTACTACTACTACTTACCAGGACATTCTCAAAGTACAAACAATCTTGCCATGTTTCTCTCCATCCATCTGCCTCCATACCCTCATTCATTCCCAATACTTCTTAGGTGACTCCGACCATGCCGCTTCTCCCTCCGTTCTCAATCGTCCTCTTGACCTCCTTGAGGATTAAAGTGCTTGCTGCTCCTGCTAACTTTATAAACCCATCCCTATGGTTGATGCAGGGGTGGGAAGTGATGTAGGCTGCCTCCACTATCTTCCTTTTCTTTTCCCTAGACCTTTGTGGAGCACCTCTATTCTGTTCCAATCTGTAAGATGACCACATTGGTCTAAATGAACCACTAGTGAGTTGGAGGTTCTGTGAGCTCTGACATAATTTTTTTGTTCATATGTCCGTAGCTCTACTGATCTTCCTGTCTCTCCATAGTATCCTAACGGGCAACCACTACATGGTATATTGTAGACCGCGCCTTTCTCTATACCTTTTCTGTATCATTTTTATTCTTGCTCCTGACAACATCTCTTAATTTCGTACCCGTGGAAAAAGCAATGTTCACAGCCGCTTTTGTGAGAACATGTCCCAACTCCTCCGCGTATTTCGAGTTGGGAACGGACAAAAACCCAGCCTTGTACATATACATACATATATATATATATATATATATATATATATATATATATATATATATATATATATATATATATATATATATATATATATATATATATATATGTATAATATATATACATATATATACATACATATGTATATATATGTATGTATGTATATGTATGTATGTATATGTATGTATATATATATATATGTATATATATGTATATATATATGTATGTGTATATGTATATATATGTGTATATATATATATATATTCATATATATATATGCATGTATATATATGTATATGTATAGATATATATATATATGTATTATGTATGTATATGTATATATGTATGTATATATATATATATATATATGTATATATATGTATGTATATATATATATATGTATGTATATATATGTGTGTATATATATATATATATATATATATATATACATATATATATTATATATGCATATGTACAAGTTTCACAAGAATATTAACTACCTCCATCCTCGTGGAACTGTGTGGTGAAAGCAGCCAGAATCTATCTCCCACGACTGCCTCTTCTACTACTACTACTATAACTACTACTACTATAACTACTACTACTATAACTTCTACAACTACAACTACTACTACTATAACTTCTACAACTACAACTACTACTACTACTACTACTACTACTGCTACTACTACTCCTACTACTACTTCTACTACTACTACTACTACTACTACTACTACTATTACTACTACTACTATCATTATTATGACTACTACTACTGCTACTACTACTTCTATTACTTTTCTAATTTTCATCTTCTTTTATTCCATCTTTTCGTCCTGCTCCTCCTCCTTCTCCTCCTCCTCCTCCCCCTCCTCCTCCTCCTCCTCCTTCTCCTCCTCCTCCTCCTCCCCTTTCTGTTCCTTCTCCTGTCTTCCGTTCTCGTTTCGTAGCTCCCCCAGGTTCCAGTTCCTTCTCGCTTCCTCGACCTTTAAGTCTTCGCGTCCGTCCGCCTCTCTTTCATTTGCTTTCTCCCTCACATTCTCTTTTTCTTCCTCTTCTACTTACTTCTTCACTTTTACTACATTCCATATCTTCTTCATAAATTCTTGTGGTCATAATTTCATTTTAGCTTAATCTAACTTTGAATAAATCTATACGATCACGGAAACTTTCTCTCCCACCCCATCCTCTCTCTCTCTCTCTCTCTCTCTCTCTCTCTCTCTCTCTCTGTCTGTCTGTCTGTTTCACTTTCTGAGTGTGGTCATAACTCCGCGGAGGCGAATAATGCACCCTGTTGGTATTCGGAATAAAAGTTGAAGTGCCACCCGGTAGAGAAGGAGTTACAACCTATCAGGATACTTGTAAATGTGTTGCGAAAAAATGAAAAGTTGAGTGTAGAAAGGGAAGTATATGAGCGACGCGTAGTTACTTTAAAAAAATTGTGTGTGAACACACGAAGTTATGTGATGAGCTTCATCACCTTGGCGACAAAAACTTTAATTTCAGCTCTCTTCTGTCGACCGCCAGGTGATTTTATTTCCTTTAGGCGCCTTAGGTTTCCTGACTGACTGTGGTTAGGATAATTTTTCATGCTGGGATTCTATATTTAGTCTTTTTTTTTATCTTAATATATATCGTATATTTTTTCCGTCTTATCTTAGATCGACTTGAATCGTCTTGCCTTTTCTTGCATTTTTTTGTATTCTATTGTCTTGCCTTGCATTGTCTTATCTTGTTTTGATTTGTCATGTCTCGCCTTGCCTTGTCTTCTCTTGTCTTGTCTTGACTTGTCTTTCCTCGTCTTGACTTGTCTTCCCTCGTCTTGTCTTGTTTTTTCTTTTCTAGCCTTGGTTTGCTTTCTTTTCTGTTATCTTTTTTTGTCTTTCATTGTCTTTTTCGACTTGCCTTGCCTTGCTTTGTCTAATTTTTCCCTGCCTTGCCTTGCCTAGCCTAATTTTTCCTTGTCTTGCCTTGCCTTACCTTATTTCGTCTTGTATTCTTTTTGTCTCGTCTTGTCCCGTTGTCTTGTCTTGTCTTGTCTTTTCTTCCCTTGTCTTGCCTCTTCTTTTATGTTATCATTAAACTCTGCCTGGCGATAATTAGACTCATCCTTGACTATACTTTATATTTTTTGCCTCTGTCCTATAGAATGGTTATCATTTCACTAGAATCAGAACAAATGAGAATGACCAAAATAATACAAGGGCTTAGAAATTTACCATACGAAGACAGACTTAGGCACCTTAACTTACACTCTCTTGTCTTACTTCCCTTTCTTCTCTTCCTTATTACTTCTTATTCTTACTCTTCCTCCTCTTCCTTCTTTTTCTCCTCTTTCTTCTCTTTCTCCTCTCTTCTCCCTCATCCACCTCTTCTTCATCTTCCCTTTCCCTTTCGTCTATGTCCCTAGGCCTGGTCTTTCTATCCCTGATACTGCACTCTACTTCTACTCCTTTCCCCCACCATTATCAGCCTCTTCGTCTTCTCTCTTCTCTCCCTTCCCTCCTTCTGCTCTCGTTTCCTTGTCTCTCGCTCGCATACTAGTATCCTGTCTTGTGCGCGCGCGAGGTCGGCTCTCTGTCCGCCCGACGTCGCCCGCCCTTCGGTCTCCTCTCGCCCCCCCCCCACTCCCACCCCGTCTTAGTGAGAAAATCTCGTCCTTGTCTCTCCACTGTCCTACCCTCTCTCCACTATTTTCTCCTTCTCCTCCTCCCTTCCCACCTATCTTCCTACCTATCTCCTTATCTACCTACCTGCTTGCCTGTCTGCCTACCTATCTACCTACTTATCTACCTACCTACCCACCTACTTATCTACCTACCTACCCACCTACTTATCTACCTACCTACCCACCTACTTATCTACCTACCTACCCACCTACTCACCTACCCACCTACTCCCCTATGCACCTACTTACCTACCTACCTACTTTTCATACCTACCTACCCACCTACCCACTTACCCACCTAACTACCTACCTACTTACCTACCTGCCACCTTGTTTTCTCCTACTCTCCCTCTCTCACCTTTCTCTCCCTCCCTCTCACTTTTCCTTCGCGCTTGATAAGGTATTACAATTGATCTTAATCCTCATTCTGCTTTTCCTCTTTTCTTCTTTCGTACCTCCTTCTGTCGCCACAACTGAATAACCTTATAATATCCGGAAAATCATCTGCAAAGTGAAAAAAAAAAAACAGGGTTGACGGGGGTTAGGCGGCAATGTCACTTGGGAGAAGATGGCCGCTGAGAACCCGAGGACCTTGCGAGGAAGTGTCTGGTCGCCAAACGAGTTCAGCCGCGCAGCACTTTTTCGTGATCCCGGGCAGAGGAGCAGGATATAGAAGCACGACTTCCTCTCTTCACTCTCTCTCACTTCCTCTCTTCCGAGGTAACCACATCACTATGGCAGTCCATTCGCATAATCTATTATGGCAGCTATCAAGGAAGTCTAATCAGACAAGGGAAACCTTACATACCCATAGTTCACAAGTCCTTCCTATTCTATCCTCCCTCTTCCTTGAATATCCTCTTCTTTTCTTTGTATTTCTCTCTTGATTCTTCTTCCCACTTTTTGCCTCTACTCTCTTACTTTTTTCTCTTCTTCTTGCCTTCTTCCATCTCTTCCTCTTCCTCCTCTCGTTTTTGTGACTCATTTGACCTCTTGTGGATTGTCATCTATCTATTTTTTTGTCTTTCCTTTTCCGTACTAATTAATGTTACACCCTATTATCATCTCTGTGCTTTTCTATTGTTCATGCCTACTTTTCTGTCATCCATTGCAAGACCAAACTATTTTTTCTTTTACAAATTAGGAAAGATGGAAATCCTTTATGAGCCGCACTCAGGTCGATATTGGATATATGGATGGAGGTGCTGAGTGGTACATAAACGTGTTCTTCCACAACCAACTGACTGAAAAAGAAACTTAATTTCTTTTTCCTCCTCTCTCTCTCTCTCTCTCTCTCTCTCTCTCTCTCTCTCTCTCTCTCTATTTTTCTCTCTTTCTCTGTCTGTCTGTCTTTCTATCTCCCTGTATCTTCCCATATGTACAGCACCTCACAAAGTGACCGGTACCCGACTATTCGATTAATTTGAAATTCATCCGTTGACACTTGACTCACTGCGTGGGTCCTTGCAAAACAAACATGAAACCTGAGGCTTAGCTATGAAAACAATTCTGAATTTCTATTTGAAATGGACTCCTGTAGAATAGTCTATGAATAAGAAGATAATTTCCACGAACATCTCTCATGATAAATTCAACTGAAAGATGTGTTCAGGTGAAAGAGGCCTCCTCACTTAGCAAGTGTTCAGGTTGCTAATGCCATCGGAGTGTCTAGTTAGCAATAACCAGCTTTTCTATCCTTGGGAACAATATTGTACCGAAGAAATGGAGTCATAAGAACAGAAGAAACATAAGAATGAAGGAGATTGCAAGAGACCATAAGGCCTACACCAGGTAGTTCCATGTCCATTACCACCTATCACCCCCATCCATAAAGTTGTCTAACCTTTTCTTAAAACAACCGATAGTTTCATCGCTCGCTACATGGTTACTAAGCCTATGCCATTCGTTGACCACACTATTGGTAAACCAGTTCTTGCTTATTTCCTTCCTAAAACTAAAATTCTCCAATTTAGAGCCATTACTGCGGGTCCAGCCCAGTTGTCTTAATATGATGACCTTACCTGCATCACCAAAATAAAGTGCCTAAGCCTGTCCTTGTAAGGTAAATTTCTGAGACTATGTATCATTTTGGTCATTCTCCTCTGTGATTCTAGTGAATTGATAACCATTCTATAGGACGGAGACCAAAATCATACCGCATAGTCAAGGATGTGTCTAACTAACACCAGATAGAGTTTGATAATTACCTCTACACTTTTTATCGTAATAGTCATAGCAATAAAGCCTAATGCTCTGTTAACTCTATTCCTGACGCTGATGCACTGTTTCCTGGATTTAAGGTCAGGACTCACTAGAACTACCAAGTCTCTCTCTCACTTAGTTTTCTCTAAAAAGGTGTTATCTAAGGTATACCTGCTTTCTGGGTTGTGTAAACCTACGTTTAACACACTGCCCTTTGAGATATTAAAGTCCATTTGTCATTTCACCGTCTATGTGAACTATTTGTGCAGATCTTCATGCAGTATCTCGGCGTCTTCCCCTGACCTGATTCGGCGTCCTATTTTAGTGTCTTCCACAAACTTACTAACATCACTACTAATCCATTGTCCAAGTCGCTTATATACATAATGAACAATAATAGACCCAAAACCGAGCCCTGAGGAACTCCACTAATATCACTCCCCCATTTGGATTTTACACGGTTTATAGTAACCCCCTGTTTTCCGTCATTGACCCATGCTCTAATTCATTAAAAAAAAAATTCATCCTATGCCATGGGCTTTGACTTTATTTGATAATCTCTGGTGGGTCACTTTGTCGAACCCAGTGGGAAGATTTAAGGAAGTTACCAGAATGAAGGGATAGCAGAAGTTGAAAATTACCATCTTTCTTTGAGTGGAGACTAGTCTGTTATGAAAAAATGCTGAGTTTCTTGGTTTGCAAAGATATCACTAAAGTCAATACAATTTATATTTGAATTGCAACTAATCAATATCATGCACTACAGTCTTCCTACTGAATGAACATGTCCAGTTATGAATGATACGTTTTCTTGGCGGTAACATGACTCTTCACTATTCTAAATGTACCGAAATAAAAAATCATCGTGTTTGTCTTGAAATGTACAGTAAATTGTTGTATTAACTTTCATCTGAACTATAAGATCAACCTAGTGTGGCACCTCATCATAGTGATATGACAACACACTCACTATTCGGTGCTTTATCCCTCCATTCCGCCCCACCCACCGCAACCTAAGTGGTCACACACAAAAACTAGAGCAACCAGTGGTCGCCTCTTCACTCCTTGGCAACCAGCCATTGCGTAAATCCCCAGGACGTTCTCCAGCAAGACGCGGTTCCTTCATGGGGTCGTTCTTGAAAGTCACCCCCCCTCACCCTACAAACTCTTTCTGCTCCCCCTCTATTCCTCCTCCCCTCCTCCTGTACCTCCTTTTACCTCCTTATTCATCTTCTTTGCCTTCATCTTCTCCTTGTACCCTTCTTCTCTCGTCCTCTTGAGGTTCCTCATGCTCCCATCAGTCCTTTATCTCCAAGACACGTCCCTTTCCGGTCCCACACTTCCTTCTTTCCTCGTTTTTGTCCCTTCTCTAACTCTTCCATCTTGATACGGTATTGCCTGTTTTTTCTTCTTTTCCTTGGGTCTCTAAGTCAGATGTTTTCTCCAATGTTTCTCTTGTCCGATTCTGAATCCGAATCCCATTATCAGGAATTGTAACCAAGACACGACATACAGTAGATAGTAGTTCTAATGGTCATGTTGAATGGCAGGTGGCCATTGCACACACTCGTTAATATATCTATATGAATAATTAATGTGTATGAATGAGGACAGACACTACCGCTTCCTCATAACAAACCTCTTTCTGGTTGCCCTTCCCGATGTTGGGATTTACGTTTGGTATGGTGCATTGAATTTTTTAGACGATAACCAACGGTTCTCTCCCTGGGAAAACTACTATATCAAAGAGGTGGTTAAGAAGATTTAAGGAGAGTCGCAGTAAGGAGGGACAGTAGAAGTAAAAACTGATCAACCTTTTTCTTTCATCGGTATGGATGAGATAAGGCCGACCCTTCATCCACCCTCTTTACCCTTTCTTTCTGACACTCAATTTCTTCAATATGTTGTTGTGCACCATAGATATTAGTGTGACAAACACCAGACGGTTTCATTATATACTCTTGGGGCAGCCTCAGGCCCAAGATCCTGTTCAGAGCTGTGAAGTCGTCAAGACCTGAATTGCATAATGATTTCGTCTACCATTGGCACAAGATTGATGAGGTGTGACACAGCACTGAAGATGTTAGCCTCTTGTCTACTTCCTTCTTATCAGTATCCGTGCGACATGAAGTCACTACTTCCTTCTCAACCAATAACCTGGGGTCATATTCACAAAGACTCATAAATCTATGGTTTGTCTTAATGTAGGTATTCGATCTTTCAAAATTCTTTTCACAATGTAAGGTAGGCTGAGGTTTTTGATATTTTGTTCCCACAATGAAATTGAATTAAAAGAAACTTTTAGAGAAGAATCTTAGAGTCAACTGTAAGGACTATTGTGTCACATATATAGTCCAAGGCGAGTCTAAAAATCCAAGAAACTCTATCATTAAAGTTCCAGAATCATTCTTCGATTTCTTCACATATTTCCCTTCCATCACTTCAGCTATCTTCCTGGTTTCTTCTCTCTCTCGTTTCGTATTCTTAGTAAATTGTCTTTCCCGCCTTTCTCTCCAATCTTATTTCAACTCTTCATCAATCTTTCGACTTTCTCCGACACCTTTCACCCTTCATATCACTTCCAACCTCTTTCTCCCCTTCTCCTCCTCCTCCTCCTCCTACCTTGTCTCATCCACAAGTACTCTCTCCTCCAGCTATTCCACTCCCTCAATCTCTTCTCCTACCACATCCTCCCCCTCCTCCTCCTCCTCCTCCTCCTCCGCCTCCTCCTCCTTTTCCTCTACCTTCTCTTCAATTTATTCTTCTACTTTTCCTCTTCCGCCTTTCTCCTCGTCCTCTTTCTGCTTTACTCCTTCCTTTTTATTCCTTTTAATCCTCCTACTTTTCTCTTTCCTTCTCTCCCCCTTCTTTCTTGATCCTCCTCCTCCTCCTCTTCCTACACCTACTCCTCTTCTTTCTCTACCTCTTACTCGGCGTTTTCCTTTTTCTACTGTCCTTTTTTTTCCTCCTCCTCCTCCTCCTCCTCCTTTTCCTCTTCCTACAGTCCCTTCCTCATCTTTTTCCCTTGTTTTCTCCATCTTCCTTTTTCTGCTTCTATTGTCCCTTATCTTTTTTTCTTTTTTTCTCTTCCTACTCATTTCCTCTTCCTACCGTTTATCTTTTTTTCTTCCTCTTCCTCCTCCTTCTTCTCGGCTTCCTTCTTTTCCTCTCCTTACTCTACCACTTCATTTTTATTTTACCCTTCCTCCTTCTCTTCCATCTCTTCTTCCGTTATTCTCCACAATTTCTCAGGTAAATTTGTTCTGCTTTCTTAAGGAGCAAAGCCCAGCTGGATAAAGCCACGTGGCAGCAGTTGGACTCAAGTTCGTAGGAGTAATTTCCTACTCGATGGCAAGACTCGGCTGAATCAAATTACAAAGCACCAACATTTATTGAACATATAAGCACTCTTCATTGAAATGGTCAGTCGAACTCTTAGATCCCCTCTTTATTGTGACTGGAATGACCACTAAGATGAAATCGTCTGGAGGCGGTCACAGTGTAATGTGTTAGGTACCAGCTCTAAGTAAATAATATCATGGATTTAATTGACAAAAGATATCCGGCTGCAAGACAGTTTTATCTCAGTACAACCCCTCAACAGAATAGAATTGTCTGACATTATCCAGAAGGAAATCCCTGAAATGTGTCATCGTGTAGAAGCAGTGGTAATAAAGATTTTCTCTTTACGGATATATATTTTTGTTGTGGAGGTATTCCCTTGCAGCTTTCCCCCCATACTTGTACAGTAGTCAGTACGAAAAAAAAAATATATATATTTTCTATAAAAGTGAACACCACGTGTTACTTCGGTTCCAAATCAGAAAAAATAATAT
>NC_134789.1:28924655-28927155 GCF_046742065.1 Oratosquilla oratoria
TGATATGTTTCTGCTAATTTCTCTGATTTCATCCTCGTGAGTCTCCTTTTGCTGATTTTGTGACGCAATGTTGTTTGTTAGGGAGGACGTGAGTTTCAGGGAATTTTGGTGTTCTCTGTCTGCAAAGTTTAGTGGGTTTGGAATGCCTAGCCCTCCCATTCTTGGTGAAAGTTCAATTAATTTTCTTTCCTGTTCGTTTGATATTCATCAGTTAGTGATGACCGGAATTAGTTTACTTCTGATACTACTACTACTACTACTACTACTACTACTACTACTACTGCTACTACTACTACTACTACTACTACTACTACTACTACTACTACTACTACTACTACTACTCTATTACTACTACTACTACTACTGTTGCTGCTGCTGCTGCTGCTTCTACTCTACTACTACCTCTACTACTACTACTTCTAGTAGTAACGTTATTACTGCTATTGCTCTTCGTGCTGCTGCTGCTGCTCCAGTTCACGTTGACCTCACGTGTACCTAAATTCTTCGAGTTAAGAAACGATTAGGAAACTGGAGAAACTCCGAATTCGTGTTCAGAGTTACCAGCTTATCGAAAAATAAATCGGGAGAACAAAGAGGCCAAGCATGCTCCTCTTAGATGTGAGGGCTGAGCTTTTTTTTTTGGTACTTGGCCCCCACGACATGGGCAAGCTGCCCATATACACCAGCACACGCTTGGGAAGAATTGCCATGGGTGGCGAAAAAGTTCTCGGGAATGTGTGCTTGGTAGGGGCAAATGCGAGGTATGTATGGAAGTATATATAACTATCTTATGCATTTTCTTAAGAATGCAGAAACGTTTCACTCAATGATTTCCGTTAACACACAGAATAAGGGGCCAACAGTCTCGCAAGTTCCATCATCGCTTTTCACTACCCTAAGAGGTTCTGTCGGGTGAGCATGAATCTTTAGGAAAAAGAAAGTCAACCCAGTGGAGATAGGTCACTCGTGAAGCTGTGTATAATAAGGTCGTCTGTAAGTAGGGGAGAATAATTATGGCTTGAATTTAAGGTTAAAGATAATGTTTAAAGTCCTCGTCAGGAGTCCTGGTGGCCTCTTATTTAGTCCAAGGACTCTAGTATTGGATATGCAGTATAACTGGCCTCTGTCTGCTCTCTCCCCAGGACACTTCGTCAAAACAGGTTAGTCATCTTCGGAATCCCAAGTAAGATTCTGTCCTGACCTCTACTTAGATAGTCTGACCACACCGCAAGAAACTGAGGATGGGTCAAAGGGGAAGGGAACCTTCGAGGAAAAGAAAGAAAAGAAAAAAATCAAAATTAAACCTAATCAGCTTGGAGACTAAAACCACGTTTCTAAGGTCTTCGAAGCAAAAAAAAAAAAAAAAAAAAAAAAAAAAAATAGGCTGTGAGAGTTTAACGAGCCTTCAGGATTTGGAATGTTTTATGAGTTTCCAGGAGACTGACAACAACAAGCCCCTTGGGGTCAAAGAGACAGAAAAAAAAGTTTTGGGAGATGGAAATGACCCACCAAAATAAAGATGCTTAGTCTCTGGAGCCAGAAAGTTGTTTATGAGTGATAAAAAATTGGCTTCTCGGATGGAGAGACCAAAGCTTGGCGTCTGTGATATGGAAAACGAGAAACCGTTACAGCTGCGTCGGTTAATTTTCTTCTCGGACGTGATGGTCCTGTTACCTATCAACTCATAAAAAACGAAAGATTGCCACCATTTAAATGGAACTGCACTTGATGCTTGTAAACAAAGACGATCTCCTTTGTCTCAGCCTCAAATGGAGTGTAAACCCCGACACGACTGGAAATTTTCCTCCACTGAGAAAAACAGTTTGACATTGTCTATGGGTTAATCAACCTATAATCTGAAGTAACTGACATGAAAACTGGTGGCCACACTCTCCATTCTTTGACACTCCTAGATATACTAATCCTTACAAAAAGCAACTGATTGGGACAAACAGCACAATAGCGTCTGGCCCTTACGAAACCTAAAGAAGCTGCGAACTTAAAAGAAATTATGAAAAGAAGTAAACACCGTGGATACAAATGGCGACGCTCACCCTTTTCCTGCAGATTTTGTGTGCATGCTGAACCATACCTGCAACAATAACTTTCTTGGAGCTTAGCCGAGCGCTCTGGCAGTATCGCGCTCTCTTGCCCTGCAATCATTATGGAATCAGAGCGCGTGCGTGAAGGGACGCCGCCTGGGTCGGCAAGGGCGTGCAGGCTTCCTTCCTTGCAGGCTTGTATATTTACGCGCATGCATGTTTTCTGTGTGTACGTGCGAGTGTGTGTGTATGTGTGTGTGTGTGTGTGTGTGTGTGTGTGTGTGTGTGTGTGTGTGTGTGTGTGTGTGTGTGTGTGTGTGTGTGTGTGTGTGTGTGTGTGCGCGCGTGTACATATGTATGTTCGTGTTCACGAGTGTATGGCTGTGTGCTGTTATATACCTCTGTAAGCACATATCTAAGATCATATGCCTATATGCATTCATGCATATATATTCGTG
>NC_134789.1:28934655-28942155 GCF_046742065.1 Oratosquilla oratoria
TTGTGGCAAAGTAGCATGCAGTCGATACTTTAGGGTCTATATGGGGCGCCCCTACGGACCAGAGCCACACATCATTTTGTCTATGATAGAAGAAATTCTGTTCATAGAGAAATGATGACACTTTTATACTACGACTGTCCCTCCGTTATGCTGTCCCCCAACCCCTTGTTGCTGTCATGTACCATTTCTCTGAGTATTCTCTTTCTGATTGGGGGAATTCCCTGTGGTGGGGGAAAAGAATACTGCCACCAAGTTTTCCCACTTGGATCGTAAGAGGCGAGAAGAAAGGGACGGGGAGAGGGACTAGGCATCCTTCTCCCTGTAGCCCCAAGGGGCAAATTCCTAAAAATCAAAGGAAAGGCATAAGGGGTGCTGGAGGGCCTCGGGCCAGCACCCTAAGGTTTGGGTCTTTTAATGTGCGTGGATGTGGTACAGATGAGAGTAAAAGGGAAGAGATAGGTAGTATGTTTGTGAGAAGAAAGTTGGATGTGTTGGCTTTGAGTGAAACTAAGTTGAAAGGGAAGGGTGAGTGTAAGTTTGGGAGTGTAAGTGGGAGGTTATCAGGAGTGAAGAGAGGGCGAGGGAGGGAAGGGGTGGCTATTCTAGTAAGTGAGGAGATAGGTAAAGGGGTAGTGGAGTGGAAGGAGGTTTCCTCAAGGATAATGTGGATGAAGGTGAAACTGGGAAAGGAGATGTGGGTCTTTGTAAGTGCATATGGGCCGGGCAGTGAGAAGAACATGGAAGAAAGGGAGGCCTTTTGGATAGATTTAAATGAGTGCATAGAGGGTTTAGGAAGAAATGTCAATGTAATAGTACTGGGAGACCTTAATGCTAGGGTGGGAAATGGTCCAATCGATGGAGTGGTTGGGAAGTGTGGAGTTCCAGTAAAGAATCGTAGTGGAGAGTTGATGGTGGAAATGTGTCTAGAAAGAGAGTTGATGATAGCAAATACAGTGTTTCGAAAGAAAGTCAAGCATAAGTACACATGGGAGAGGGTGGTGGAGGGAAGGGTGGTAGATAGAGCGCTAATGGATTATGTAGTGGTAAATAGGATTATGATAGGAAGAGTTAAGGATGTACATGTGCTAAGGGGAGAGGGTGGGGGAATATCAGATAATTTTTTGGTGGAAGGTAAGCTGAGAGTGGAGGATAGATGGAGAAGGAGGAAAGGGACAAAAGGTAGGGAGGTTCTTAGAGTGAACTCCTTGAATGAAAAGAAAAAGGAGAAGGAGTACGAAAAGAAGCTGAAGGAGGAGTGGGAGGGAGTAAAGGATAGAGCAGAGATGGGTGTGGAGGAGGAATGGGGATGGTTCAAGGTCTTAAAGTGTGCAAGGATGGTATGTGGAACAAGAAGGACAGGGGGAAATAGAAGAAAGGGTAGTGAATGGTGGGATGAGGAAACAAAGAAGGCTGTAGAAGAGAAGAAGCGAGCATTCACAGATTGGTTACAAAAGAGGACAGGGGAGTCATATGAGACGTACAAAGAAAAGAAAAGAGAAGTAAAGCAAAAGGTAAAGGAGGCAAAGAGGAGAGCAGATGTGAAGTGGGGTAGGAGTATGACAGAAAATTTTGAAAGTAATAAAAAGATGTTTTGGAAAGAAATTAAGAGAGGAAGAGGAGGCGAATCAAGTAGGGAAGAAAAGGTAAAAGGTACAGATGGAGAGTTGATAATGGAAGAGATGGCAGTGAGGGGAAGATGGGCAGAATATTTTAGGGAGTTGCTGAATGTGAAGGAGGATAGGTAAGGAAAGATAGCTGCAGTGGGAAATGCGAAGAAAATGAGAGTGATGAGTGAGGAGAATGGAGGAGAAATAAGGAAGGATGAGGTGAAGGCAGCTGTAAAGATGATGAAAGCAGGTAAGGCACCTGGTCTGGATGGATGTCATGCAGAATGTCTGAAAAAGGGAGGTGCAGTGATGGTGGACTGGTTGGTGAGGTTATTTAATGTTTGCTGGAGAGAGGGTAGAGTACCGGAGGACTGGAGTAGTGCCTGTATAGTTCCTCTTTACAAGGGAAAAGGGGACAAGTGTGAATGTAGTAATTTCAGAGGGATTAGCCTGTTGAGTGTAGTAGGGAAGGCTTATGGGAGGATCTTAATTGAGAGGATTAGGAGAGGAACAGAGGGAGTAATTGGTGAGGAACAGTGTGGATTTAGGACGGGTAGAGGTTGTGTAGATCAGATCTTTGTGGTAAGACAGATATGTGAGAAAGCTATAGGAAAGGGGAAGGATGTTTTTTGGGCTTTCATGGATCTGGAAAAGGCTTATGATAGGGTAGACAGAAAGGCACTGTGGGAGGTTATGCAGATTTATGGGATAGGAGGAAAGCTTTTGGGAGCTGTCAAGAGTTTTTATGAGAGTAGTAGAGCATGTGTTAGGATTAGAAATGGAGAGAGTGAGTGGTTTGAAGTAAAGGTGGGACTTCGTCAAGGATGCGTTATGTCGCCCTGGCTGTTCAACTTATACATGGATGGGGTGGTGCGAGAAGTGAATGCTAGGGTAGTGAGTCAGGGATTGGAGATGGTTAAAGAAAATGGAGAAAAGTGGGAGGTGAGCCAGCTGTTGTTTGCGGACAACACTGCGCTTGTGGCAGGGTCAGAGGAGGGATTGAGGAAGCTGGTGGCAGAGTTTGGGAGAGTATGTGATAGAAGAAAGCTAAAGATAAATGTGGGTAAAAGTAAGGTGATGAGATGTACAAGGGGTGAAAGTGGCAGTAGACTGGAAGTGAACATTAAGGGAGAGCGACTGGAGGAAGTGGATAGTTTTA
Organism: Oratosquilla oratoria; assembly: GCF_046742065.1. Taxonomy (NCBI): domain Eukaryota; kingdom Metazoa; phylum Arthropoda; class Malacostraca; order Stomatopoda; family Squillidae; genus Oratosquilla; species Oratosquilla oratoria. Next base: position 28,937,422 of record NC_134789.1, read on the forward strand.
GATACTTGGGCGCAAGTGTAGCAGGAAAAGGTGGAGTGAAGGTGGAGGTAGAATGTAGATTGAGAGAAGCGAGTAAATGCCTTGGTGGTTTAAAGAGTGTAATGAGGAATAGACATTTGGGAATGGATGCGAAGAGGAGACTGTATGAAGGAGTATGGGGCAGAAACGTGGAACATAAGAGAAGAAGAGAGAAGGAGTTTGAATGTGTTTGAGATGAGGTGTCTGAGAAGTATGGTGGGGGTTACTAGGCTAGATAGAGTGAGAAATGAGGAGGTGAGGAGGAGAACAGGGGTGAAAAAGGAGCTGGGAGATAGGGTTGATGAAAGAATATTAGGATGGTTTGGACACATGGAAAGAATGAGTGAAGAAAGACTAGTAAAAGAGGTATGGAAGGCAGATGTGGAGGGAGTGAACATGAGGGGACGTCCTAGGATGAGGTGGATGGATGGGGTGAAGGGGGCTTTGGGGAAGAGGGGAATGTCTGTTGAGGAAGGAAGGGAGAGGACGGAAGACAGAGGTGAGTGGAGAATGGTTGTATATGGATGATGTTGTGACTGCATGAGGAGGAATGGGCGGGGAAGTGGGGGGTGGGGTAGTATGTGTGAGTAAATTTTGACGCAGCCCGAAGGGATTTCTCCCCGTCCTCGCCTTATATGCAAAGGGGGACGGAGAGGGGGGGTCGCCGATTAAATGAAGCGGCCTCGCTGTGGATGTACTGTGTCTTGCGACACTGCTTCTGACCCAGGGCGGTGGGCAGGGTGCAGGGATGACCCGTCATCCAGGAGGTGCTCAGATGAGAGGAAGGGTGGGAGGGGTGTGGAGTGTATTTAGAGATGAAATGGGTGGGAGTGTTTTTATGCCTTTCCCTTTTTGGCTACCTCCCTTGGAAGGGGGAAAAAGCCTTGGTATATGTATGTATGTATGTATTATTTGTTTGTTTATTATTATCTGCTTGATTTTAAGTCATCAATATTTATCTGTCAATTTATTATTTACTATTTACCTGTTTGTTTATTATTTAACTATACCTATGCATTTATTCTTATTTATTCTTATTGTTATTGTTATAATTTTTATTTGTTTATTTCTTTATTTATTTATCATTGTTATATATATATTTTTCGCATTCAGCATAGTTATGGACCAAAAGGTCTCCTGTCGGCATGCTCCTCCTTTGTAATCCTTTGTGTATAAAATATATATATATATATATATATATATATATATATATATATATATTCGTGAAGTAAGGAAGCAGGTTTTCTTTGATGCATGTTGAATTAAATACGACATATATATATATATATATATATATATATATATATATATATATATATATATATATATATATATATATATGTATATATAACGGTTGTCATGGATTTATGAAAAAATTTTGCTCGTCAGAATATACACCTAGAAAGTATGCTTAAAATGTCAGTGAATCATCTTAATGAATATGGCTGGATGTTGTGAATAGATATGTCATAGAGCTCAAGGAAATGCGAATACATGTGAATATTTTGATATAAATTAAATAGATAACAAATAAGCATTTATAATAAAAGTGTCTCATACAAACATCTCTAATGAATACCTCATATTAGATACAAATAACTAATATGCTTAATCTCAGTCACACTTTCAACCGAACGGTAATAATTTTACGATGCTGCTTTGGCATTTTGTTAATGTCCCAGAGCTGTCGTCCACATAGTTTTCCGGTTGCTTGATCGAACCTACGCTATTGTGTATCCTAAGACAGTTATAAAATTCTCAACGCTTTCGCACCATTTTGAGTCTTATTTGCCGTTTTATATTTAACCCTTCCATAGCGAGTGTTTGCGTTCATCTTATTCTAGATCCCCCCTGGCTATTTCGTTCTATTCCGTGACATTGTTGCTTTGGTAGCGAAGGAATGACAGCCTATCTTGACCTCTTCCTTACCGATTGAATTTTTTTTCTCTCTTATAAAGATTGCCGCCATGTTATTCTATTCATCTCCGTGGTACTCTTCCCTTCAGTATATAATGGCCTTAACAATCAAATCATTTTATCTAAACGCCAGCACCATAAAACCATTTCCGATTCGTTTCACCGCACCCTCTCCACCTCGCTTCACCCCGCCACCCCACGCCGTCCTCTTCACCGTGCCCGACCACACCCAAAGCCTGTCCGACTTCGTCTAAAGCTCTGGTCACACGTGTGAGTACACCGCCGATGTTATCGATGATAAAGACACAAGCCATATCTGCAATAGGCTAACTTGATGGTCATACGGTGTTGCATATAACTATGACGAACTACAAACACAATCATTACGCCATCTGAAGGCAAGTGTGTCGTAAGCAAATACGAGTACAAATAACATAAAGTCAAGCCTACCAGAGCTCATATATTTATTTCTTCTAAACTAACAGCACACTTCGTGCAATGACAATGATGTTTTATCGCTGATGCCTTTGAAAAACAATGCACTTGATATCACATCCCAGTGTAAACAATTAAATATTTTTTTTTACCCGACCTCGTTGTGGTTCGAAAGGTTTGTTGTTGACATGATTTATCATTGTAACTCATTACATCAATCTATTATACCTAATATCAAACAGATACCTTTGAAAGAGGCACGATCTTGTTATGGTCGAGCAGCGTCTAATTAATGCCTACATGCCGCAAAGGAAGATTAGTTTAGAAATTCACGAATGAATTATTGGTCTACAATGATTTCCTCTTATCAGATAATATCTTACAATAATCCATCCCGCATTCCTTTTTCAACTGAATATTTACAACAAATCTTACGAACCAAACACTTTCGGATCTAGAAAAGTTGTAACTGATTATCTCCAACTAACCTCATCGACAACAAAAACTGCAAAATAAGGAATACACTTGCACGTTTATACCAGAGGGCCCTTAGATTCAGCCAGAGACTAGGTCATTCAAACAGAAATCAGTTGAGCAAAGTCTTGCCCCGTGTTAAACCATTGTATCATTTTGGGTCTAATGCGGTCAGCATAGGCCTGAATGAACCACTGCTATTCTTTTACGTAACCCGACAGAGGAGATACGGACCAAGTGCAAAAGAGGTCCTTCGTTTCAACATGGCTTTCGAGTCAAAGCCACGCACTTGATGCGAAGCCACGTTTGGGGAGGCAAAAGAAGTGGATAAACGTGCAGCATGCGTTTGCGGGATCGGTGTTCCCCTCCCCCTCTCCCCCTCTGTCTGTCTGTCTGTCTGTCTGTCTGTCTGTCTGTCTGTTTGTTTGTTTGTTTGTTTCTGGGGCAGGCAAACGTTGTTCCTGTTTTTCAAAAAGAGTGATAATTCGTCTAAGCATAACTACAGGCCAATCAGTTTGACGTCGGTTACGGGTAAAATGTTAACATCAATAACAGCTAATAGAACAATATATCACATCAAGTGACAAAATTTGATTCATGACTCATAGCGTGGGTTCACTATGGGTACATCATGTATAACTAATCTATCTTTTTACACCAATGTCTACAAGGCGTCAGATAACTATGATAGCTATGATGTTATCTACTATGACTTTAGCAAAGCGTTTGACAAGATGCCCCACCAAAGACTACTAAATAAAGTCAAACCCACGTCATGGGAGAAAAAGTGTTTGAATGGATTAGAGCTTGAGTCAGTGACAGAAGACAGCGGATCACTATTAACAGTGTAAAATCCAAATAGGGGAATGTTGCTAATGGAATTCCCTAGGGCTCGGTATTGGGTTCCTTATTGTTCATTATCTATATTAGCGACTTTGACTATGAGATTATTAGCGGACAATTAAATAGGACGCCAAATCAGGTCAGGAGAATACGCCGGGATACTACAGGTAGATCTTAACATATTTTTCACGTGGTCGATAAAATGGCAAATGGACTTTAATATCTTAAAGTGCAGTGAGCTTATGTTTACATAACCCAGAGAGCAGATATAGCTTAGATAACAAATTTTTAGAGAAAGCTGAGTGCAAGAGTTGGAAGTTCTAGTGAATCCTGACCTTAAATCCAGGAAACAGTGCATTAGCGCCAGGAATATCTAACAGAGCATTATTCTTTATTGCTAGGGTGGTTACGAATAAAAGTGCAGAGGTAATGATCAAATCCTATCTGGCGTTAGTCATATACATCCTTGATTACAAAGGATTACAAAGGAGGAGCATGCCAACAGGAGACCTTTTTGTCCATAACTAAGTCGGATGCGAAAAAATAATAATAATGATAAGTAAATAAATAAACAAAAATAATAATAATATAAATAATAACAACAACAAAATAGATAAGGTTAAATGATAAACAAACGCGTAAATAGTAAATAATAATAAATGGACAGATAAATAATAATAAATAATAATCAAGTAAACAATAATAAACAGGCAAAATATAACAAACAAATAAACAAACAGGCATTACAGCATCTTGCTAAGTTGTTTATCTAAACTAATCTTAAAGCTTCGAACTGAACTACATTGCACTGCCTCTGCAGGAAGTTTATTCCATTCATGAGACTACACGGTTGGTGAAGTTGTTTCTACCCACTTGCAAATTAAATCTATTTCCTGACAGTTTGAGATCATTATTTCTTGTCTGATTTTCATTTCGAGTGAACATTTTGTCACTTTTGATGTTGACAATTCCATTTAAAATCCTAAAGACCAGTATCAAGTCACCTCTGAGTCTACGCTTTTTTAGGGAAAACAGATTCATATGTCT
>NC_134789.1:28954655-28962155 GCF_046742065.1 Oratosquilla oratoria
TCATTGGTCGTTTCAACACCACCACTTTGATACAGATGTATCTTCAATGATCATCAAGATTGCCAACCACCATCTCTCGCCCAACACATTGTCAACTCATCTGGGAAAATCTGATGATGGAAAGGAAAAGAAAAGAATTTTGTTTGTCTAGAAAATTATCTGACGCTAAAATTTGACTTTCTCTGTTGTAAGAGAGATTAATGATATGACGCTTGTTATATCATTCTCGTTGATTGTGCCACTAATAGGTGGAACATAAGTTATTTATTTGTGAAATGTGACAGTAGATTTGCAAAATCCCGATTTCTGTAATTGAAAGATACTCTTTGATGTTCTTGTTTGAGAGTAAAGACAGTTTCTTCAAATTTATGAATAACACATTCCCACTAACATTATCTAAAAAAATTGTGACGCCAATCGATTTCATTCAGATACGAAGACGTCCCAGGACTAAGAAAAGATTAGCCACTTATAATTTTAGAGTCTGAAGATAGTGTATAGCTTTGTAGCCATCTGTCCTCGGTCATCGCCATGGCTCAACAAAATCGTCTGGCGTTAAGCAAAATATGATGATTTGAAAATTACCAGAGGGGATGCGAACCTTGATTTTACTCTTTCTATACAAGACACCTGCTTTCAGCTGAATTAATTTACCCCAATGTTATCCAGAAAATAATCCGTAAAGTGCCATTGTAGCAAAGGCGTGAATTGAGACAAATGTAACCCTACATTATGGGATCCTGCACTCAACACAAAACCATGCAAGGAAAAATAATTCTCTAGAGGTCTGTTTTTTATTCTTGGATTAAAAGAAATCTACCTTGAGGGAAAACTTTTGCCACCATTCTATGGGCCGTCTCGGCCGGGTCAGGTACAACCTTTGGCCAAGTATGGCGCGATGGCCGGGCCTCGAAAAGGTCGCTGGATTCAAAGGTCGTACCCATGTCAGCTAGACCATACGGTCGCGCAGAATACATAACTAAACAATAACAGTCTTTTCAAATGTTAAGCTAATCAAATAAGCGGATAATTGGACTCTAGTAGAATGAATTGCAATGGGAAAACATGTCGGCGGGACTATCAGTCCATAAAGAGGTCTGAAAAACAACAAAATGAAATAAACAAAATAAATTGATTTTTTTGTCTTGATATCGTTAAATCCTAAAGAATGGTGAAGGCCCCTCAACTGATAAAAGTCGTCAGAAGATAGCTGGAACGAAAGCCTTATGGTGAAGGAAATCTGGAAAGAACTTCAAAATGGCGCCGAGATATTGAATGTGTTGTTACGCATCTTTTATTTATTTTTCTCTATTAAACCCTTTGCTATTTCATTCAAATAAATGGGTGTCACCCTGCTGGAAGGATTAGGCTGACCTCATGATATATGAAATTTTGTTAACTATTGTGAATGGAGGAAAAAGAATCGTTTACAATTCTTAATTCCATATCTATAGTTTCTCGATGTATGGATTTTATTCTGGCGGCGCATTAGGTATTTCTCGCTAGCATGCTACTTGGTATTGCTACTTAGTTTGAGTAGGAACGACTTCGGTTACGACCTATTGTTTTTCAAGTATCCAAATTATTCCTGCGTCATATTATGAAAAGTTGAATGAAGAACTAAGAAAAGTTAAACCTATACGAACGTTAGACACATCGTTGAGATGTTCTTACGAAAGTTTAAAATATTGTAACAGAAGTCGTTTCTACTCAAAGTAGCAAAAGCAAACAGCATGCTATCCTAGTGTGCCGCCGCCTGTAGGAAACGTCACCGAGGTTGAACGGGTTAAAGGTGAGTGTAGTCTAAACCGTCGCCCTCATGATAATGTAGGATAATTTCTATGCGGTTCCCCACCATTAACAATTAGTCTTTCAAGTTTGCTGCCACATCCGTTTGAAAAAAGGCGAGCTATCCCACACACACATACACAATCTTGTAAATTGAATCATTCCCAAGGGTTTCTATTGTCTGAATAAAATCATTTGGTGTCAACTAAAATATACGCTAAATAAAAAAAAGTTGCAAAAGATTTTATTTTTACAAATTTCCGTCAATAGAACTCCCCTAAAATTAGAGCCTTGATCATAGTTTATGTTTACATTCAGTTATGCGATGATGAAGCATCAGTGCCGAAAAAGAGCGATAATAATAGGATAAACAAACACCGAAACAGGCAAACAAAACATACAAACAAACGAAATGACCAACTGACTGAGTGCCTAAGTATCTCTCCAATTGAATATTAAAACTTCAAACGACTACAACTACAGAATGGTTATTTAACTTCTTGACTATGTGCTTGGCAAATTGTTTCTATCTATTTGCAAGTTAGATATACATACTAACAGCTTTGAAGTCATTGTTTTTTGTCATTGTTTTTTGTTTTTGTGAAGTCCCCCATGATTTTTTCTTAACATATATTTGAGACAACTTTCGTATGATTTGTTTCTGATATTTCATATCAATTTTGTGGTTCACCACTGCACTCTCTCCAATAAGCCAATCTGTTCCATGAGAATTGAGGACCCTACGTAAACAAAAAATACTAAATGGAGGCTGACTATTTATCTATATAACTGGTTGATGATGACGAGGTTTTTTCAATCAAAATATCACATCATTAGTTTTGGAAACTTATCTGCTTTCTCTGCCGCAGGACCCTTTGTGAGTTAAAAGATCAAATGTGGTCACTTACGGGATTTGGTTTAGGTTAACGCCAAATGATTTAATTTAGCTTAGAGCAACCTCTGCCTTGTAGAAGGGTTAATTTCCTTGGGAGGTAAGTACCATCTTTTCAACCCAGGAAAATATTTTACCATCGAGCAGACACTCGCGAATGGGTCGCCTATCAAACATATGTGACATTCGCCGAAGTGAATTTCTGCATTATATATAATTTGAACCCAACAGCGACTGGTGTCAGCTATTTATGCCAGTTAAAGTACAAGGAGCAAAGGTGACAGTGCTGCTCTCGAGTAAGCGTCTGCACCCCTGAGGTCCTCGGCTTTTACACTTTTATTCGGTCGTTAGAATAATGTCATTTATTACGTATATTTGTGGAAGTATTCATCTGTAACCACTCTAGTACTTAAGCCAAATGTCTCTTCTTTTTCACGCTGTGTGGCAATTTGATTCAGCTGAGAGGAATCTCCGTCAATGAAAGTTGAAAAGGACGTAGCCCAATTTGTAGGTATCATCGCGCCTATATACAGAGGATTCCATTCATTTACTCTAGTGGAGAAAGGGCTAAGTAAAATGATGTATAATAAGACTTTGCTTCGACATTTCTATATTCAGAAGGTATCTAATTCCTTCCCTATCGAAGGAAGTGTAAGGGTAGGAATAGAAGAGCCTAAACAAGAATAAATAAAAATTGCCAAAAGATACGGGAGGTATTCATCGAGTTACGCTGTAGCCCATTTCCTGCCGAAAACATATCGGGGATAAACGAAATAGCCTGGTGGTAGCCAGGATTTATACAGGATATATAAGAGAATGCCATCTGGTACAGGAAGGGGTCAATACAATCTGTGAACACTTCCCGATGTCACTCATAAATAAATGCATGTATATAACATATATACATGTACATGTACACACATACATACACATACACACACACACACACACACACACACACACACACACACACACACACACACACACACACACACACACACACACACGCCATATGAGGAAGGAGCTTTTATTTATACGACGTTTCGCTTATTACACTTGAAAAAGCTGTAATAAGCGAAACGTCGTACAAATAAAGGCTCCGTCCTCATATGGTGTTTAACTCGTCAATATATATATATATATATATATATATATATATATATATATATATATATGTATACATATATATATATATATAGATATATATATATATATATATATATATATATATATATATATATATATACAGAAGTCCCTGCTGACAAGATCCCCTACTCCCAGCCACTTGTTCAGACTGGCCCAGCAACCCAGTGGCGCCCACGTGCGATGCGCACACCAGTAATCAGTTGACATGAGATAGCGCCCTAACCACTCCTTCCATCGGACCCCAGAGCCGCGCCCTCGCTCGTCCAGGTTTACCATCACTTGGCCGCAGACTGACCTCCTCAACAATCTCAAGGTTACTTCAGGAGACCCTTCCTTCCTCCAACTTCCTCTCCTCTCTCTCCCCTTTTCCGTCCTCATCTCTCATAGATACTTCAGGAACAGTGACCAATAGCGCTGGATATCCTGTCAGTTGATAGTATGAAGACTTCATTGATAAACTGGACTCTCCTAAGACCATCTTTGTCACACTTCTTACAAAACCCGCTTGGGCCTCTGTACATTTGTACCGGAGATATGTTTAAAATTGTTCCGGACATCATAGTAGCCGTTCAAAGAACTCTTTAGTCTACAACAGTATTTTCAACTTGGAAGATATTTTTTTACAAACTATTTTGAAGACACAACTGCAATCATTTCAGATGCTTCTTTGCAAATACGTATATGTATATATATACATATATATATATATATACACATATATATATGTATATATATATATATATATATATATACTGTATATACATATATATACATATATATATACATATATATATATATATATATACATATATATATATATTATATATATATATATATATATATATATATATATATACACATATACACATCGTAGATTTAGCGCCCCAGTGAAATGCTCCGTAGATGAAATTGGAAAAACTATCATGGATATTATCTTTGATAGAAGCTTCACGGGTACCTTTTCTGCAACTGCTCTGCAGACTTGTTTTCACCCTGAGTGATCCCTTTCCAACTACTTCGCAACTCTCACAGGAGTTATTCCAAAATCGAATTACCTTTAACACTACAGTACAATGAAACATATAAGAAAATGAAACTACCAGACGATAGTTTGGCCCACAATAACGCTGAATCCAGAAAAAAATGGTAATCCTATGTAAGAAAACAAATGCACAAATAACTACCCTAGAAGCAGATACATCAAACGCTAAACAGCAAATTGTAGAGTTGTTGCCAGCTCACCTCCCTCTCGGCTGCTCTCTGCTTTTGTGTGCTCCACTTCCCATGACTAAACCTACACTCAAAACCACAACCCCTATATTGATCCAGAAACCAACCACCAAAATAACCGCAGATAAAGCCTCAATCACACTTAGCCTAACAGCAATATGACAAATCTTTACGTAAAAAAAAAAAAAAAACATTAACGTGGTAAAGAAAAGATTGTGCAGATGATTGATGGAACGACCCTGGTCGACATTATGACGCCGTTTCTGTGTTGAATGGGAGTCAGGGGCGAAGTGAAATGAATGGGAAGTATCATATGGGATGGGAGAGGCTGAATGGAAGGAGAGAGATGAGCTGAAACTCGTCTAAGCGAAGGGCGAGGGGGACAAGGTTTGCCATAGAAATGAAGTCCAAGGGTACTGGTCATTGTAACTAAATCTATGACATATGCACACACACACACACACACACACACACACACACACACACACACACACACACACACACACACACACACACACACACACACACACACACACTCATACGCACGCACATACAAGACTAAATTTTCTTTTTCCACTGAAAAAGCAATTATTGTTTTCTTTATGCTATAACAACTAACTTTATTATAGAGAGGAATGTGACTGTAACATACTTGTTCTCAGGTACATCGATAATGTAAATAAGAGCTATGGACACTTTCAATTTGTAAGTCCATTGACCGAATTGATTATCATGAAATTTCCACCAGATTAACCTTTTTAAGGTCAGGTAAGGTAAGGACGGCAGGTAGGGTCAATGCACCTCTCCCTCCAGTTCCCTCGCCTTGCCTTACAACCTCGTGACCTCTTGTCCGCGTTCCTTCCTTAGTGCATATGTGACCACAAGCGTTATGTCATTGTTAGGGTATGGCGAAGTAATACAGAAAAAGTATATATTCATACTGAATATATATATATATATATATATATATATATATATATATCTATATATATATATATATATATATATATATATATATATATATATATATATATATATATATATATATATATATATATATATACTGTACATGTGTGCATGCGTGTGATTCACCTTAGTCTTTGGATCTCGCGTTGGACTTGTGATCGACAGCTATTTCCCTCCCGGAAGAGAGCTCAGAGCTCGTATGACCGATCTATGGGTAATGCTGTGACCTTACACGCACACACACACACCTAACTCCACGCCCACGAGAGTTGGAGTAACGAATTGAAGTGCAGCGATACTGAAATTATTTCAGCCCTGGGAAGGATTCAAACCCGGACCGCCGGAGTGACAGTCGGAGACTCTACCAACCGCGCCACCGAGTCGTGTGTGTGCGTGTGTGTGTGTGTGCGTGTATGTGTGTATGTACGTGTGTGTGTGTGTGTGTGTGTGTGATTCACCATGGTTCACCATGGTTTGGATCACGTGTTGGACTCGTGATCGACAGTTATAAATTTCCCGAATGAGAGCTCGAATGACCGATCTATGGGTAATACTTTGACCTTACACGCACACATACCCCCAACTCCCCGCCCACGAGAGTTGGAGTAACAATCCGCAGCATAGCGATACTGAAATGATTTCAGCCCTGGGCGGGATTCGAACCCGGCCCGACGTAATGGCATGCGAGAGCTCTAACCACCGCGCCACGAGGTTGTGTGTGTGTGTATGTGTGTTTTTGTGTATATAGGTGTGCGTGTTTGTATAATGTTATTTTCATTTTTGTTTTACTTCATTCTGGTCATATCATTATAGAAAGAGAGAGAGAGAGAGAGAGAGAGAGAGAGAGAGAGAGAGAGAGAGAGAGAGAGAGAGAGAGAGAGAGAGAGAGAGAGAGAGAGAGAGAGAGAGAGAGAGAGAGAGAGAGAGAGAGAGAGAGAGAGAGAGAGAGAGAGTTAATTTCGGACTATCTTGATAAATGATGAAAATTGTCTGAGGCTATTGTCAAAGCCTATGTATTTACTGTGTCTGCATGCCTACAAATGAAAATATATTTTAACTTCGATCACCTTTTTTCCGCCAAAAAAGTAAAAGTAAATTTAAATTACACAGTCCTGTGTGATTGTGGCTACCTCAGACAAAGTCTGAATTTGTAAACAAACACCTCAAACACTCCGCAAAGATTCGCTAGTAAATCGAGCAAGAAATTATAGAATATAACAAATGTGTATGATCAGAAGAAGAACATAACGAAAGAGCACACGAAGGAAAACACTCAGCAAAGAAAAAATATATATATATTGGACAGGCGCCAACCAATATAGAGTACATGTAAAAGTGTAGACCACGTTTTTCGTCCCTTCTCTCACCTCCTCCCCCCGCCGCCATTCTAAACTCTACTCCTCCCCTTCTCCTCCTTCCTTTTCCCCCTTCACTCCTTTTCCCCCATCTCTTCGCTCCTTCTCAGTTTCCTTTAACCT
>NC_134789.1:28964655-28967155 GCF_046742065.1 Oratosquilla oratoria
GCACACGTTTGGTATGAGAGGAGCCAGACGATTTTATTTTACAATGAAAGGGGGTTCCCAAGGTGAAGCCTGCTCCCACGATCCTCAGCAGCTCCCGTTTATAAAAACAGACTCCACTTTTTTGATGCACAACACCCAGAGTGTGATATAAGAACCCTTGTAAGTACTACTGGACTTGTTTTTATTTACTATAAAAACTAACGGAACACTTTCGTTGGCACAATTTTTTTTTCCGCCTTCGCGTGTGGCTTTTTGGTCATCGTTTTTCACTGTCGGACCGCTGCCAATCGAAGCTGCCCAAAAGCGACCTTCATCGGACATTGCCAATTCCCGCTCGTTTGTCCTTCGCCCTCTCTCTCTCTCTCTCTCTCGAAAACCACCTAACACCATTCCCTTGGCTGACCCTCGTATTAGACCAAGCCTTATAAAGAAGAACAATATGGCAGTGAATCAATATTATTATATCTGTGAGTTTGTATTGTTTACTTCTTAAGCACACATATTCATATGCAAGTGAACGACCTCGACTTCACAGGCGCGTACACACACACACACACACACACACACACACACACACACACACACACACACACACACACACACACACACACACACACACACGCACGCACGCACATGCACACACACACACACACACACACGCACGCACGCACGCACGCACACACGCACACGCGCGCACACACACACACACACACACACACACACACACACACACACACACACACACACACACACACGCACACACACGCACACACACCATACTCTCTACTCCCCCTCCCCCTCTCTCACTCTCTCTCTCTCTCTCTATCTATCTCTCTCTTTCTTTTCTCTCTCTCTCTCTCTCTCTCTCTCTCTCTCTCTCTGTCTGTCTGTCTGTCTCTCTCTCTTTTTTTTTCTCTCTCTCTTCCCTTGTATGGTAAGAGGATAGAGATATGTGTCATATAAGGCAATACTAAGGATGTGTGACATTGACAAGTGGAGCTCGGGAATTGTCAATGAAGGCATCGCCCATGTTCTTAATCTCCTTTAAGTGTTTGGGGGGAGGAATGGTCATATATACAGTACAAGTATGTTCACCGCAGACGCCAAAATGCTAGCGAGTTCTCTCATACTGCAGAATCGGAGTGGAATATATAATGAGAGCAACAAAGTTGGCATTTTGACTCAGCGTTAACATTTGATATAAAATAAATGCATGAGAACTGAAAATATACCTGTATGACTTGAAAGGTGGGTGACGAGGAAAAGAAGAAGAAGAAAAAAATAAACAAGTTGATGAAGATACAAGCCCTATGATGACCTCAATTACAATTCTTTATCCCAAAGGACCGTTTGAACAGCATAGGTAGTCAAGCACACGTATTTACTGAAACTGGGTTAGTTGCTGGTAGAATTAGTGATAGCTTCCAAACAGTTTTAGAATGTGGCAAAATAGTTTGGAGGCCCCACAGGAGGAGGGAAATAGTGCCAGTGGAAAAATTCCAAGAAAGTCTGGAACTGGAAACAAAATGTATACCATTGCTGGAAAGAGAGGTGACGGGATTATTCTGCACAGGTGTTCTTGGGCGAAGAATTTACTGGAAAAAAAAAAATCGACTTTCAGGTTGTCGGCAGGCAGAGCAGGAGGTCATGTTTTCTTCATTTTCTTTTTCTATTTTTTTTTTTTGCTAAGGATTATACAGCTTCTCATATGGGGTAGTGGTCAGATAGAGAGAATATGTCTTAAGACCATAGACTGGAAAAATGTGGCAGGCTATGAAAGGATAGTCTGAAAATAAAATTCAGATTTTTACCGAATACTTTGGAGTGCGAAGGCTTAAGCCTTTTAACGCGACTTCGAGAGGAAAATTTTCACTGGAATGTATTGGACTGACTGAAGAACTGAATGTAAGGGAGGAGGAAGCACTTATGAAATATAGGTTCATATTTTGTTCTGTTATACCTTTACTGAAGTACAGAAGAACCATCATAACAAAATTTTCATATCCTTCTCTCTTCCTCTTCAAGACTTCTCACCTACTATCCCCTTTCTCACTTCTTCGTATAATTCTCTTTCATCTCCCTTGTACTCACTCATCTTCTCCTTCCCCTGTTCCTCCTCATCACCTAGCTCCTCCTTCAGTCGTCTCCCTTTCCTCTCCTTTTATTTCCTTCTCCCATCCATTTCTAGCTTTATTTCCTTTCCTTCCTCTATCCGACTTTCCCTCTTACCTTCTCTGTCCTCTCTTATTCTTACCTTCTCTGTCCTCTCTCCCTTTTTTTTCTCTCTATCCATCTCTTTTCTCCATTCACTTTCCTATCCCTTCCCTTTCTCATGAGATTTTTACTCGAAACAATATAATGGCCACAGGTTAAGCAACTATATTTAGAAAATGATTTGGAAGCGGTATCGTATTTGAAGAAATTTAGTTGCAAAGGTGAATGAAAGTTGCCAGATGTGCAGATAGTGGGGGGGGAGGGGGGCAAAAACCGGTTGGTAGAC
>NC_134789.1:28984655-28997155 GCF_046742065.1 Oratosquilla oratoria
AACAGTCACAGCTATGTAAGTGCAATCGAATAAACAAATCTTAACAGTCAATATAGAGATGTGAATATTATATCTTCGTTTAATAGACGCATTCGCTTTCCGCTCACCTTGAGACCATGAATATTTACGACAAGGAACGATAAAAGAGAACCAAGGTCACCTTTTAGACGAAGACACTACATTCGTTCTCCTTCTCTTCCTGGGTGATATGACTCTGATATGCAAAAGTCTTCTTGGTGCGTGCCAAGTCGCCCACTTCAGGTGTAAGATATCTTAAACAAGTTAGCTGGAACGACTGAAAGTTCATAATTGGGGTCACAACATATACCTCAAACATTCCAAAGTAAGGTAAACATGTACATATGCATATATGTATATACGTATGTGTAATATGTGTATATATACATACATGTATACATGTATACATGCATATATGTATACATGTATATATGTACACATGACATGTATTCATGTATATATGTATACATGTATATATATATATGTATACATGCATATGTGTATATATGTATACATGAATATATATACATGTATGTATACATGTGTACATGCATATATGTATGTGCGTATACATGTATATATATGTATACATGTACATATGTATATATGTATATATGTATATATGTATATATGTTTACATGTATACATGCATATATGTATATATGAATACATATATACATGTATATATATATTATATATATATATATGTATATATTATATGTATATATGTATACATGTATACATATATGCATGCATCCATATATGTATACATGTATACAGTACATGTATACATGTATACAGTACATGTATACATTTATACATGTATGCATGTATACATTTATACATGTATACATGTATACAGTACATGTATACATGTATACAGTACATGTATACATTTATACATGTATACATGTATACCTGTATACATGTGTACGTGTATACATATATATGTATACATGTACACATCTATATATGTATAAATGTATACATGTATATATGCATATATGTATACATGTATATGTATATACATATATACATGTATATATGTATACATGTATACATGTTTACATGTATATATGTGTACATATATACATGCATATATATACATGTATAAATATGTATATATGTATACATGTATGCATGTATACTTATAATGTATACATGCATATATATTATATATATGTATATACGTATATATGTATACATGTATACACATATATATATTAATGTACACTTGTATATATGTATACGTGTATATATTTATATATATATACATGAATACATGCATATATGTATACATTAATATATGTATACATGTGTACCTGTTTACATGTATGCATGTATACATGTGTACATGTATATATGTGTACATGTATACATCTATATATGTATACACGTATATTTGCATATATATATACATGTATACATGTATACAATATACATGCATATATGTATATATGTATAAATGTTCACATATGTACATATGTATATATGTATACATGCATATATGTATATGTATATATGTATACATGTATGCATATATACATGCATACACGCATATATTTATGTAAGTATATACGTATACATGTATACATGTATATATGTATACATGTATACATGTATACGTGTATGCATGTATACATATATACAGAAATGTACACATGTGTATATGTATATGTATATATGAATACATGTATATATGCATATATGTATACATGTATATATGTATACATGTATACACGTATATATGTATACATGTATATATTTATATATGTATATATGCATACATGTATATATGTATATATGCATACATATATACATGCATATACGTATACATGTATATATATATAAATACATATATATATATTATATATATATATATATATATATATGTATATGTATGTGTGTGTATAAGTGTATATGTACGTATATATATATATACATGTATCTGAAGTTCGTAAGACAGAATGAGTGGAAGGGGGTTGAGGTAAACACCAGGAACCGTTGGGTTTTATTGCTAACGTTTCGTCCTGAAAGGACCTCCTCAGGGTGTACACAAACAAATCATTGACTACTTATATACTCCCAGCTTACCCAGTTCCTCCCCGTTCGTCTTCGCTCTTCATGCACCACCTTTCGGAATCATGAAGAACCAAGCTGGCCGTTACTCTCGACAATTTGAGAAATCCATCACGGTGGTTGCTACATGGTTGTAAATCGATGTAGGCTGCCTCAATTACTTTTCTTCTCTGTTTCGTTAGACCTTTATGTAGCACCTCTGTTCTTTCCCAGTCTGGTAGATGACCAAAGTTGTCAAGATGGACCACTAACAAATTTGACAACTTGACAACTTTGGCCACCTACCAGATTGGGAAAGAACAGAGGTGCTACATAAAGGTCTAACGAAACAGAAGAAAAATAATTGAGGCAGCCTGCATCAATTTACATCCATGTAGTAACAACCGTGATGGATTTGTCAAATTGGCGAGAGTAACGGCCAGCTTGGTTCTTCGTGACCCGAACGGTGGTGCATGAGGAGCGAAGACGAACGGGAAGGAACGGGGTAAGATGGGAGTATATAAGCTGTCAATGATTTGTTTGTGTACACTCTGAGGAATCCTTTCAGGACGAAACGTTAGCAAAAAAAACTCCAACGGTTTCTAGTGTTTACCTCACCATCCTTCCACTCATACATGTATATATATATATATATATATATATATATATATATATATATATTTTTTTTTTTCTATTGAAAATCACAGCATACTCAGCGTTCGTGATCTTTTTCTTAACACTTTCAATTCTTCTAATAATTCTCTTCTTAGAACTTGGTAAATTATAAATAATATTTCCAATGGAGTCCATTGTGGAAATAAAAACTAGAACTTAACGACGTTTCGCCTATACCTTAGGCATCTTCTGGTAAATTTTATTTTCTAAAGATACATACATGCTTATAAATACAAAAAGTTACAAAATGTGAAATACTAGGAGAGATGGTGGTGCAAGAGTGCTGCCGGACTTTTCATCTTCGTGGCGCGACGTGGGATGCCCCGAAAAGTTCCAAATGTCCGCACATATTTTGCTGTATGTTGATATTTGGCATATGGTTTTTGATCAAAACTGCCTCCAAACATTTTAATTTTCTTTTGTCGCTGGTCTTTGAAATTATGACTGTGTTTTCGTTTAATTGGTCTCGTGATATGATAGTGTTGTGTGTTTTTGTGATGTGATTTTTGATAGCGCCGTTTTGCATGTGAAATGTCAGTCTTTGTGTTAATGTTTGCGTTGTGTGGCCTATGTACTCTTCGTTGCAAAGCACACCGTCTTTGTTAAGATTGCATGAGTACTTATACACAACGTGGTCTTGTTTTAATTTGTCTCTAGTGGCAGTCATATTATTTTTCATAACAAGAGACGAAGTTTTCGGATTGCGATAATAAATAATTAAATTAAGTTTATCCTCTTGTTTTTTGGGTTTACAGTTCTTGTATATTATGTGTTTTAGTACTTTTTCATCTGTTTTGTATGCAGGTGACATTGTATTTTGGTAAAAAATGTTTAATTTATTCACCTTATTATCTACCTTAATATTGTTGCTATTGGCTTTTTCCATATTAATTTTAATCTCTTTGTCGATGTCTGTCATTGTGAATCCATTATTAGTAAGGATTTGTTTCACTCTATTTAGTTCTTGGTGGAGGAGGAGCCAATTGGAAGAAATTTTAAAGGCTCTTGTGACATAAGCACGTACCACGCTCATTTTATATTTGGAAGGGCATTCACTCAATCCATTCAGACATCTTCCTGAGTTGCTTGGTTTTCTGTATACACTAGTGATGAATGCACCTTCTGAGCCATCTACCCACACATCTAGAAAGGGAATTCTGTTATTAATACTCTTCTCTACGGTAAAAGTAAGGCATGAGTTTTCTTCCATTTTGTTTTTAAGGCATTCTAATTGTTCCTCTCCTTCAATATCTACGAAGATGTCGTCAATGTATCTAAGGTACATATTGGGTTTCTGGCTTAAAGTGCTGAGGACGTGGTTTTCAAGATGGCACATGTAGGCCTGAGCAAATAGTACGCCTAAGGGACTACCCATAGCAACGCCATCTGTTTGGAAATAAATTTTGCCTGAAGGGCATCTAAAGGGAACATGTTTGGTACAAGTCCGTAGCATATTTTCTAGAGTGAGGCGTGGTATCTTCGGAGGAGGCAGACTAGCATGATTGAAGACATTCTGTAAAATTATCTTAATGGTGTCTTCTACGTTGACGTTCGAAAATAAACTTTCTACATCAAGGGAGGCCAAGATTCCTTGAGGATTGGTGTTTCTAAGGAGATCTACAAATTCATCTGTGGAGCGGAGAGCATGGACAGTTGGAATATATGGAGTGATTAGGTCATTTAGTTGTTTAGCTAGTTGGTATGTTGGTGTGGGAATTTGCGAAATAATGGGTCTCAATTTGTGTCCGGGTTTATGGGTTTTCACATTGCCATAGAAATACCCAGGTTCATAATGACCTTGCAGAGGGGAAAATTTAACACCATCCTTATCAGCATTTGCATTGTCGATTAATTTGGTAACTTTCTTCCGGATCTCATCAATAGGGTTCTTTTTCACACGTAAAAACTTAGATGGATCTTGTAATATACTATCAACTTTATCAATGTATTCTGAGCGGTTCAGAATAACAAAAAGGTCTGATTTGTCCGCCCTACGTATAACAATATCATTATTCTCACGGAGTTCCTTAGCAACCTGGCGCAACTCACGAACGCTGAGTATGCTGTGATTTTCAATAGAAAATGTCTTGATGAAAACCTGCTCCCTAAATTCACTCGAGAACCAGTAAGTGTTCTGAGTTTGTACGATTTTAAGCATCAGTGGTCGAGCGGTGTAAGGCGGCAGTCATGGGGGCCTCTTGTCGTCATGTACAGCGCAGGTTCGAGTCCTTGCGCGACGGTCATAAAATTATCTGATTAATGTCGCTGTCCACTAGCGAATTTCTCGTATGGTTACAATGGCGAGAAGCGTGAAAAGGATTCGATCTGGTCCTTACCCCTCCCACGAGCGTGCTTGGTCGTATGGTAAAAATGAGAATAGGGTTGCAGGTAGTGACCTTCTCAATCTCGAGAACCAGTAAGTGTTCTGAGTTCGTACGATTTTAAGCATCAGTGGTCGAGCGGTGTAAGGCGGCAGTCATGGGGGCCTCTTGTCGTCATGTACAGCGCAGGTTCGAGTCCTTGCGCGACGGTCATAAAATTATCTGATTAATGTCGCTGTCCACTAGCGAATTTCTCGTATATATACAGGGTGTTCCAAAAAATTTGACGTTATTTTAAATGCTAATATCTAGGAAACTAGTCAATGGATCTTAATGAAACTGCACAAACTTTATGTTGAACATCATAAGTTTTATTAGTTGACATTTCAAAGAAATAAACAAAAATTTGTAGATTCTATGACCGATTTCACAAGTTTCACAAATGTTCAATATGAGCGCCGCCTGTGACTCTACTCACGTCAAGTCGGTACTCAAATTCGTGCCAAACACGCTGCAGCATGTCTTTGGTAACATTCTCTAGTGCGGCAGTGATTCTCTGCTTGAGTTCTCCAACGTTAGCAGGAAGAGGGGGGACATAGGCGAGTCCTTTCACATAGCCCCAGAGGAAAAAATCACACGGTGTCAGGTCAGGTGATCGTGGTGGCCATTTCAGCAGCAAATTGTCTTCCTCACCACCACGCCCGATCCATCTCTCTGGCAGATTCTCATTGAGATAGGCCCGTACAGTGAGCTTCCAGTGAGGTGGAGCCCCGTCCTGTTGAAAAATGAATCTTTCATGTTCATTTTCAATGAGCTGATCAAATAGCCAGTTCTGAAGCATTTGCAGATAAACATCCCCGTTCACATTTCCTTCAAAGAAAAACGGTCCATGAATTTGATTCTTGGAGATGGCGCAGAACACATTCACTTTTGGTGAGTCCCTCTCGTGCTCAATTGTGGCATGGGGATTTTCTTCGCCCCAAATGCGAACATTATGCTTATTGACTTTGCCATTCGTATGAAACGTGGCTTCATCACTAAAAATTAGACGCTCATCGAACTCGTCTTCTTCAAGTTTCTCTAGCATATCATAGCAGAATTCTTTACGTTTTCGCTTGTCATCTTCCATTAAAGCCTGAAGGAGCTGCAGCCTGTAGGGTTTCATTTGCAATCGTTTCCTCAGAACGCGCCAAACTGTTGTTCGAGGAATCTGGGTTTCCACACTTGCTCTTCTTACAGACTTCCGGGGACTTCGCAGGAATGTTTCACGAACTTTCTCGACCTTCTCTTCCGATGTTGATGGCCGTCCAGATCCTTTAGCCCTGCATAAGCAGCCTTCCTCTTTAAATTGTTGGTGCCAGGTCCAAATTTGTTTACTAGTTGGTGCATTTGGCAAATTTCACAAAGAAGGCACGCTGCACGGTCTTGGGTGACTGTGTTTGAGCATATTCCAACACGCAAAATGACTTTCCTTTTGAAGTGAACGGCATTTCTCAACCTGAAAAGAGATAAATGTCAAACATTAAACATAAAATCTTGAACTGTTTCTATGCAAGCTGTGAAAATTTGAGGTCGTTTCAACGAAAATTGCCAAAATTATTGGCCTGCGAAATGACGTCAAATTTTTGGAACACCCTGTATATATATATATTTATATATATATATATATTTATATATATATATATATATATACATATCTATACATACATATATATTATATATTATATATATATATATATATACATATATATATATATGCATATATATATGCATATATATATATATATATGCATATATATATATGTGCGTGTATTTGTGTATGTATGTATGTGTATATGTACGAATATATGTATACATTATATATACATGTATATATGTACACATGTATACATGTACACATGTATATATGTATACATTTATATATATATACATGTATATATGTACACATTTATACATATATAAATGTATACATGCATATATGTACATATGTATATATGTATACATGTATATATTATATAAATGTATACATGTATATATGTATACATGGATACATGTATATATGTATACATGTATATACTGTATGTATACATGTATACATGCTTATGTGTATACATGTATGTGTCCATGTATACATGTATATATGTATACATGTATATATCTTATACATGTATACATGCATATGTGTAAATGTATACACGTATATATGTATACATGTATATAAGTATACATGTATACATGCATATATGTATACATGTGCATACACACACACACACACACACACACACACACACACACACACACACACACACACACACACACACACACACACACACACACACATACATACACACACACACACACACACAAACACACAAACACACACACACACACACACACACATACACACACACACACACACACACACACACACACACACACACACACACACACACACATATATATATATATATATATATATATATGTATATATACAGTATATATATATATGTATTTATATATATATGTGTATATACATTATGTATATATATATATACATTATATATAAATATATATATATATATTCATGTATGTGTATATGTACATATGTATACATATGTTCACGTATACATGTATGTACGCATATATGATTAGACGGTTCTGCCTACGGTGTTCGAACCCTAGGTTATGTAACACTAGACAAACGCGAGTCTAGAGCTCTACCAACCACGGCACATGTGATGTACAAAAGAGACCATTTGGTCCCCCGACATCAGATCGTCGAGGAGTGTGTGTGTGTGTTTGTGTGCGTGCGCAGCTAGGTGCGTTAGTCTGTGCGCGCGTTAGTGCTTATGTGTGTGTGTCTATTTTTGTTTTAATGAAATCGCCTGTCGTTCCTTAAAGAGGAAGGAACCAGGATCGCATTCCTGGACGAGCTAAACAAAACACGATTTAGGCCTAAAAAGAAGGGTGAGATGATGAAAGAATCACCTGACGACATCAAGGAAAATGTATAAATGGGACATCCATCTCGGGTGGTTTGGTGTCGGAGCTTATCTTAGATCTTGGGTCTGGCTCTGCGTGTCTTAACATTTTCCATCTTTCTCTTTGACACCTCAAGTTTACGACCAGTTCGTCTCTGCAGAAGTTCCTTCATTGCCCCCACCTCCATTTGCAGTTTGTGCCACTTGGTCGTGAAATCGCCAAAGATGCGGGCATTTTTGCGTGAAATAACAGACTGAGTTTTCAAATGAGGAAATTCAAACGAAAGCATTTGAAACCCAGAAAAGTCAGTTGAGAATGGGCAGAGTTCTCTGGCCTATAGTTCGTGTGGAATTAAAAAAGAAAGAGAAATGAAAATGTATGGGATAGAGATTGGATGTGTAGATAGGAAGAGGTAGATTAGGGAAAATAAGGTACAAGAAGAGTCATGGAAGACCCGGAAACGGGTAAATCCAAAGATAGAGGCCAAATGATTTAACATGTAAATTTGTACAGATAATTATGCTTCTCGTTCTGGCTGCCGCCACGCTATTCTATTCAACATCACGTGACATCTTCACCAGGAAAGGGTCTACACAGCTCTCAAACAATTTCTTCCGCCAGCCTATTTCATTAAGCGTCACATGACGTATTTGGTAGCAGAGGGGCTACATCGATCACAAGTTACCACTTTCGAACTGGCTGGCACTTGTTCTTTTATTTCAACTGCCACCAGGCGATCTTATTTCAGAGTCGCGTGGCTCTTAGGGTCCGTAAAAGCAAAATCTTTAAGAACAAATAAGACAAATAACACGGTAATGAGTTAGACGTCGATTCCATATCATAATCACCAGAGTTCCAGTTCAATCACTGATTGATAGAAATAAATACATAATGCCAAGTTGTGCAAACATGTGGGACAAATACGGTGGCTTCGGTTGTAGGTAGACGCTTCTTGATCCAAGCACTTCACCACCACAAACTCTGAGGTTTGTGGGAAGAAAGAAGTTCAAGAAGGCATGCGTGAGTGTCTGAGGCAAAAAAAAAAAAAAAAAGGGGAAAATTCATATTCCTCACTCAAGAAGGTAATGGAAAAGACTAATATACGCTTACTGGAAAGGGAAGGGAGGGGAGGGAAGGAAGGAAGGGAGGGCAGGGAAGGGAGGGCAGGGAAGGGAGGGAGTGAGGAAGGGAAGGAGGGAGAGAGGGAGGAGAGCGAGAGAGGGAGTGACGGAATAATCATGGACAAATGATAAGGAAAGTTAGGTTAGACATCGAAGGAGGGGAAAAATGGAAAATATTGAAGAAAAGAGAAACGGCATGAGTGGGAAAGAAGGAGTGAGGAACTGAGAGAGAAAAGGGCACTGACATGGAGAATGGGGGACAGGAGGAAAACGAGAAAAAGTAGAGGTGAGAGTGACAGAGAGGGAGACAGTGAAGGTCTTTTGAGGTGAGGCCAGCAAACAAATGAGCGGGAGGAAGAACAACCTCCACCGTCCCACGCGAAGTTTGTCGGTTTACTAACGGCAACATACAAAACCACATAAATCAGTACATAACTTCCCCCGCCCTTCTTACATCGTTGAAGAGTACAGTATCATCAAGGCCATTGGCACACTGGATAACATGCGAGAACTAGTGCAATCCTAAGAGGAAGAATCCCCCAATGGGTTCCAGACTTCTCAATACTGCAAGTGTTGAAGAGACATCATTATATATTTTTTCAGTACTATGTGTACGTTCATGTGTATATGCATATGCTTGTCCATGTCCATATATATATTCATATATACATGATAGTGTAGTCTATAATTACATAATTATGGATTTGTATTCACATTCAAATACATATGAAAGGATACGTAGGCATATATGCATACTGACGCGATATGCTGGATTTTAGTATGAATGTTCATTACTTTATTCACAGCAATTACATCTGAAAGAGAGTAGAGTTGGTAAAGACCTTAGATCAGGGAATTCTCACTTTCATCGTATATATTCACGGACAGCAAAAGCAAATGGTGGACATCAGCTGCTGTTCGAGATCAAACCGGAGACTTTTTTTTCACGAGGAGGAATCAAATCCGACCTCGCCAGCAGTCGCCGCACGTGGGAGAATGAGTTGTATGTGTTTGACGGGCATTGTTCGCTTGCCAAGACGAGCTACCATCACTCTGGGTGCAAATTACCGAATGCATGACTTGCTATTTAGAAATTTATACCTGCCGTTTTCTACGAGTAATGCTTTCATTGTTTTACGAGTGACTATACCACTGCGGGTAATTTTGTTGATTCACGAAATTCCGAAGAAGGTGTACAAATGTGCCATTGTTTCTTTATTTTGTGATGATAACTGTGATGGATGCTGATTTACTACCACAAGTTCGAGTAGAGTGACCTGAGATCGCTTTCGTGGGAAGGTTCTTTCACACCAACACCCTTGGCAAACTTCACTCTAATGGCCCTTTTGTACCAAGTGGTACTTTTCCTTTTCCTCTAACTGTCGCCAGGGAATTTTATTTATATCATCGCACCCCCCTCCCCCTTGGGTAGTGAAGGGGTGATAGGGAATCTGTACTAAGCGGAAGAAACGTCTTTCAGTCTGGTGGTGCGATTTCCTTTCAACACCTTATCATAGGGTCTAAATGAAGTCGTCTGGACTGGCTCGGAATACCACCTGTGAGGTGAAGCTTCGTGTCGCTCGATGAAGTTAACACAGATGGTCTTCATCCACTTAACATTCGTACGGCGACACCTTCGCCCGCCGAACAAAATTGTCTGGTCTTATCGAGAACGAAGTCCGTAGAGTTCGTCACCCTGCTGCTGGAGGGATTAACCGGGAGGGACTTAATCCCCTTTCGCTCCCATGATATCTCCGAAAACGTCCTCGGGCTCGCTGGCGCCTGTTCCTCCCGTGCCATCATTTGTTACCAGCTGAACCTCAAGGACTGTTGCCACCTGCGACGCCAAAGCCTGCCTATTGCCATTTACCTCCATCTGCTGAAAGACTTAACTCGTTTATCTACATCTGCCTCATATAAACCTTAATTCTTGCAATGTGGTGACACCTCTCGCCCCAGCTGTATGAAATCGTCCGTTGTAGGCTAGAATATTCTATTTCATGGGCGCCCGTGACATAAGGGCTACTCCAGCTGCCACGTGGTGATTTGGTGATTTTATTTAGTTGAAGGAAGCACCTTACACGGCGGGGAATGGGCTACAGTATCCACCAACCTAGTGACATGCTCCATCACCTTTCCTTTGGGCCACGGACACATTATTTCATTCAGCCAAGGGGCCACACTCCGAACTTGACTAACCCTAACAGTCTGGTGATATGCATTTAAGATTCCATTTGAACTAAATACAAGGTATTTCATTCAGTTGGAGTTAGGCCGCATACTTAAGATTTTAAATAAGAGTGGAGACACGACCAAGGGCAGAGGCAGGGGCAAGGGCAGGGGCAAGTAAAGGGCACAGTGTCAACTTTCTTCCGTCCGACTTCCGCTCTTCCTGATTCGAGGCGTGTGTTCCCTCGTGCGCGCGCATGCGTACGCGCCTGTGAGTACGTGTGTGCGTGCGTACGTGTCTGTGATTGAGTGCGCGCCTTCCCGTCTGCATTTGTGCGCCCTCACGTTCTCGCCGTCTGTGTGCAAATGGAGAGGGAGGGAGAGAGCAAGAGAGATAGAGAGAGAAAAAAGAGAGAGAGAGAGAGAGAGAGAGAGAGAGAGAGAGAGAGAGAGAGAGAGAGAGAGAGAGAGAGAGAGAGAGAGAGAGAGAGAGAGAGAGAGGAACATTAAAGATGGAGAGAATAAGGCTCATTGATAGTCTAGGAAATGATGAAATCGAATAGGTTAAGTTATATAGGATAGGAACAAAAACTCTAAAAAAGAGTATAAATAACAGTTTGAACAGAAGGGAAGGGCAGGAAAAAGATGACAAGGAAGGTTCAAAGGAATGATGACCAAGAAGCTGCGGGTGTCATGAAGGCGACAAATGAAGGCAGAGAGAGAAAACGCGAGGAAGCGAATAAACCGCTGAAGAAATAAAACGACCGGAGAAGTGGAAGAGGACAGTGACGGCGACACACGCAAGGGAAGGGGGTGGGGTGGGGTTTAAAGACAGCGGCCAAGGTAGCCCGGTGGTGACAGGGTATTTACGACAGATCTGATGGTGACATGTCAAACACGTGCGCGCACGCACACACACACACACACACACACACACACGCACACACACACACGCAACACACACACACACACACACACACACACACACACGCAACACACACACACACACGCAACACACACACACACACACACACACACACACACACACACACACACACACACACACACACACACACACACACACACACACACACACACACACACACACACACACACACACACACAGACAAACATGTTTACGCACAAACGAAAACAT
>NC_134789.1:29002155-29004655 GCF_046742065.1 Oratosquilla oratoria
GAAGCCCTTCACTTCTTTCCTCCTTCCTCCTTCAGACAAACCTAATCTAATCCCTCCATATATATTTCATCACTTTATTTTTTGCCATATTTACATTCGGAATTCTCCTTTCACAACCCTTCACACCATACTACATCGCTAATTGCTTCAAACCCTCCTCTGTCATAACCGCAAACACAGCGTTATCTTCAAACAACAACTGGCTTACCCCGCCCACACCCCTCTACTTTCACTTACCATCTACAATTCTCGCCTATCACCATTTACCTCTCGTACTATCCTATTCATGTACACAGTTAACAACCATATTGACATTACATAACCCTGCCAGATTCTCACTTTCACTTCAAACCACCCACTCTCTCCCTTCTCTACCCAAACACAAGCTCTACTATTCACATAAACATTTCTGACGGTCTTCCCACTATACCTTGCATTTAAAACACATCCCGTGATGCTTTTCTGACAACCTTGTCATAAGCTGTCTCCAAATCCATAAAGTTGAAAAACACCCTTACTTTTGCCAAATAATTCTCGCATATCCACCATTCTACAAAAAGTTGATCCATGCACCCTCTTTATTTCTAAATTCACACTTCTCTTCCATAATTACCTCCTTCGTTCTCCTCCCAATCTTCTCAGTTAACATCCTCCTATTGCATATTCCATTCCAAATACACTTAAAAGATTAATCCATCCAAAGGTACTACATTCACATTTATCCACTTTTTCTTTGTACTTGTACAGTAAAACTATACATACAATTCTCCAGCCCACTGATGCATTCCCCTAATTCGGAACACATTATATAACCTCACTAGCCAACCCACAATAACTGTTCCTCCGTTCGTCAGACACTCCATGAGACACCCATATATTTCATCTGTCTTGCCAGACTTCATTGTCAATGACTTTTTGTATCTCATCTTTTCCTGTAGCCTCATATTTTTTCTCTCATTGTCGTCATTTTCCTCACTTCTCGCACTGCTACAATCAGTCTCAGTTTAACTTACTCCACATTCAACAAGTCCCTGAAATACTCTACCCATTTCCCCCTAAGCGCCTTAATTTCCATTAATATCTGTCCGTCTACATTCTCCCTTTTCTCTCTATCCGACTCACCCCCACACTCCCTTCACTTTCTTTATAATACATTTCTTTATTCTTTTTTAGAAATCCTCATGTGCTCACTTCTTCTCTTTCACTATTGACTTCACCTCTTTGTTCCACGACTCACCGCCTCTCCTGGTCCTTCCTATTCTCATCATCCCACGTACCGTCCTTGCGCACTTTAACGCTTCCTACCTGAAATTATACTCATTCCTCACTTCTTATCCCTCCGCTATCCTTCACCCAAATTTCGTATAATAAAATAGGCAGAAATTACTTAATGCTGAAGTAAAGAATATATACAAATAATCTGATTCTTATTAAGCATGTGAATCGTATACTTATATGTAAATCAAACTATTGAGGCAACTTGGTGTGAAGGATGAAGGCTGCAGCTCAAGCTTTCTCTACATTTCTTTCATTGGGGAACTTAATTACATGAACCTTAAACTACACATCCTCCCGGGGACTTGCGATTGTTTGTTGCAGCATAATTGGAGTTCTGGGTATTTCTTTTTTATCCAAATACTTCAAGAAAAAAAAAAAAAAAAAAAAAAAAAAAAAAACGCGAGTGAAAAAATAAAGGCCAGCAGGAGGAAGATCATACAAAGTTAGATTAGGTCAGGATAGCTCAAGTAATTTTTTACAGGAAATAGAAGGAAACTGCTTTCAATTGTTTAGTTTCTGATTAATTTCAATTAAATGCATCAGTATACAAAATGCTGTTCTTTTATCTAGTCCACATTTTTTTCGGGGTGCGCATACGTCTGTTTGTCGTGGACAAAAAATAAAATAAAATAAAATAAAATAAAATAAAATAAAAAATCACGGTCGACCCAAGGTGACGCGACGCAACGCGACGGTGAAACTATACAGTAGCTCCTCGAGAGGCTGGTAGCGAGGTTACCAGCTTGCAGCTGGCTAGACACTTTTTTTCTTTTTTTCCTTTACTGGTGCTCGGTATTTTTTTTCGCACAGCTAAGGGTAAAAGATATGATAAAATAAAATGGTTTAGAATAACGTAAGCAAAATAAAATAAAATAATATTAAACAAAATAAAATAAAACAAAAAATAGAATAAGATAAAAATAAAATAAAATGAAATAAAATGGAATAAGGTAAAAAAAAAAAGTGAAGTAAAAAAATAAAATAAATTGAAAATAAATGAATAGAGAGATCTATAAATAAATGCTATACATAGTCAGTAGCAAAAATATCAACAGGTAACTATAATGAATAAACAAATAGGTAAATAAATGAATAAATAAAAATGCATATAGAATAGATCAATATACACAGAAGCAAATGAATAAATACATACATAAATGAATGACTGTGAGAATAAGAAATAAATGATAAATAGATAAGACTGGCAGGTCAATAGACGTAA
>NC_134789.1:29009655-29024655 GCF_046742065.1 Oratosquilla oratoria
AAAGTTTTTGGTTTTAAAAGGGATAGAGAGGTAGAGTTTAAATGTGCTTGTGACTGACTGTTTAAGAAGTATGATAGGAGTCACGAGGATTGATAGGGTGAGAATGTAGAAGTGAGGCGGAAAGCGGAAGTAATAAGAGGGCAGAAATATAGGGTTGATCAAAGAAGGCTGAAATAGTTTGGTCATATGAAAAGAACGAGTAAAATAAAAGTGGAAAAAAAAGTGAAAAGGATATGTAGATGGAGGGAACTTAGTGGAAAGACCAAGAATAAGGTGAGTGGATGGGGTGAAGGGAACTTTAGATGCCTGTCGAACCAGAAAGAGAGAGGGTAAAATATAAGTGTGATGAGAAAGTGACGCGGCCCTATAGGATTTCATCTTGTTAGCTCAGTACATATCTCTAGTGGATGAGTGGATGGGCTTGCTGTATAATATATAGCATACATACATATACCAAGGCTTTTTCCCCCTTACAAGGGAGGTAGCCAAAAAGGAAAAGACTTAAAATCATTCCCACCCATTCCATCCTTGAATACACTCCACATCCCTCCACCCTCCCTCTTATCTTAGCACCTCCTGGATGACGGGTCATCCCTGCACCTTGTCCACTGCCCTGGGTCAGAGTATAACATAGCAATTGGGGTAAATAAATTTCGACTGTTGTGTCCTGCTGTGAAGGTGCTGTCTGGCTGCATTGCCTCTGAAACGAGGTGTGTAGGGTGAAACAAGGATAACTCTTCACGCACAAATAGCTAAGATGGAAGAGACAGGGAATGAGTTATGGATGGTTGTGGGATGAATGTAGGTTAGACGTATGCTTTGATTAGACCTTCTGCTTATAATAGAAAAAAGGCTCCATGGTATACGTTTTACTAAGAGCAAGTTGTCATAAAGAGTTTACAGAACCGAGGCAAATCTGATTTTCATTGTTGATTACTCAGTTTGAATATTTTATTTCAATCTAGATTCTCAAAACCATGCAGTATCTAGGTCTATCAGCTGACTACTCAGCCAACAGGTCTCCAAAGAGAAGAGGCAGAGCCACTCGTAATTCTAATGTTAAATCGACTGGATTAATCTAGTGGCACTGATCTACACTCCTCCTAGGCTCTCGATGTCCTTTCGAGGAGTTGCGACCAGAACTTCACCGTATATTCTAGAATAAAAAAGTATAAAAAAATGTACACTGTCATCATGATTTCTTGGTGTTTATGACAAACCTATCTTCTAATATAGTCAGAAAGCCTTTGCATTAATTCTATCCCAATACACGGTCTTAAGAATTTCAGACCACTGCTAATCACTACACCCAAATTCCTCTTTGAATCAATCGACTCAGTTTCTCTGCATAAAAGAGAAAAGTTGTGCTTGTTTAGTCGATGTGTATAACCTTGCACTTATTAATCAAATTAAATGGCATTTCCCAATGTCCCAACAACTCGTCTATCTTTTGCATATCTGTCTGAAGGCGTGCAACACCACTCGATGAAATAACCTTTGTTTCCAATTTAGTATTATCTTTGAGCCTTTATATTTCACTTACTATTCTAATATCTACATCATTGAAATAGATAAAGGTATCAAAGTCTCAACATGAATCCTTGAGGCAGTTCACTCGTTACTGCCACCCATCTTGACGTACTGCAAATTATTGAAAGCTTCTGTCGTCGACCAGAATCAGTTTCCAATCCAGTCCGCCACCTCCTCCGCAATGCCCACAGTTCTCACGACGTTAGCCTTCCACGGGGCGCCTTATCAAACGCTTTCTACAAATCAAGAGTAAAGAATGCCCACTGCCTTATACGAGTCATCTTCTTGTACCATCTAGTGAAAGATCTCCAGTAAGTTGTTGAGACATGACTTGGTCTTCCAGAATCCTTGCTGAAGGTATATAATCAAACAATAAAACTCTAGATGTTCCACAACTCTGATTATGCTTTCTAACATTACCTACAGCGGACATCAAGCTAAATGGACGATAATTACTCGCACACTTCCGATCTCCTTTCTCGAAGATTGGGGTCACTTTAATTACCCTTAAAGTCTCAGGAACTACACCAGGCTCCAACTTTTTGTCGAACACTGAGGCTAATTGGGGTGGGTGGTGGTGGTGGGTGCTACTTCCTTACCCACTGCGAGCAGCATTCATGACAGGAATCCATCTAGACCGCGTGACTTGTACCGATTTGATTTAGGGTATCTAATGAAATTTTCTTCTAAAGTGATAAAAATGCCTTCCAAAACTACACCATTGTGTTCTGTACTGGGTGGTGGAGAGGCCCATCATCGTCTCTCATGAAAAGTGACAAAAAATTAATTTTATGTATTAGTGATGTCTATGTATGAGACAAGTATCATCCCATGGCAGTTTTTAGGGGAGAAACAGACAGAAAGGAAGAAAGGTAAGGAGGTGGACAGATTTACATACAGACAGACAGACAGACAGACTTACAGATAGACAGACAGACAGACAGACAGACAGACAGACAGACAGACAGACAGACAGACAGACAGACAGACAGACAGACAGTCAGGCAGACAGACAGACAGACAGAGAAAAAAGGAAGAGTGGGAGAGAGATGGAAGGAGCGATGAGGAAAGGGAGAGTGGAAGCGGCGGCTGTCATTTTCGTGTCGCCGTGCAAACTTGCCATTAGCCAGGAATCGGTAAGATGACTTTCGTTCTTAGATGGCAGAAGGGTAAAAAGTGAAGGGCCAAGTAGCGCTGCGCCGCACGTCGAGGCCGCAGCCTTAACCCTATTTGTTCAGACAGACGAGGGCAAGGAGTAGTCGCCGGTGGCCATGGGAATCCGTCTAGGATCGTACGGCATTGTGCGGAAACAAAGTCGTCAATTCCAATGTGTTTTTGCTTTGCAAGTCCAAGTTTTGTTGGAGATTATTTTGTTCATTTTCTAGCTTGTGTTTTGCCTTACAGTAAAATGTATTTTATCTATGGAGAAAATGTACTAAATGCTCAATTATTATTGAGTAAATTCTTTTGAACGATTCAAGAATGTCAAAAACGATTTAAAAATATCACATTGACCTTCAGCCAAAGCACTCCTGCTGTCTTTGATCAAATCATGCATAATATATATCACTTTCTCTTCTACACACGACCTTGTCTACATCTCATCATTCCTCTATTTTGCTTTTCCCCAGCTCCCGTGCCTAACTCACTGTCTTCCCCTAAACCCCTCAACTCCCACTCCAAGCCACTTCAATCATTAATTTTTCACACCTTCCGGCAACAAATGATGTCGCTGTTTTCATAAAAAATCATTCACGAGCGACAATAGCCGAATCTCGTGATCGAAAGTGTTTGGGAAGGGTGACAAAATCTAAAGACGTGATTGTAAAATTCCGCTCCACCCTCATTTGTAGTCTTTCCCGGTCTTAGAGTTTTAGATTTAGCCCCTCAGGTACTCTCCATCATGCACATAATGAGAATCCCGAGACAAAATATACCCTTCAACCCTTCGGCACAACAATGCATTTTATGTCAGCCTTTCAGTTAACATATTTATTCTATTAAAGTGGAACCCGCCATAGGAAGAGGATTAAAACCATCTCGATTAATTTGGATATGCAACGTGTTCTACTGAGTTTATTTGGGTTAACGCATTATTATTCATCTGGGGTTGGAGACCGTGGGAAAGGGATCCACACAGCTGGTAGTATCATGGCTGTCACCTTCGCTAGATCAACTATTCTCTACCGTTCCTCTTGCTGAAGTTGTTTGTTTTCGGTAAATCCTTCTTCTGGCGTTCGGAAACTTAACTTTTCTTGAAATAAATGTACAGTTACGGTGGTTCTCTGATAATGAAGTTGGGGGTCTCCATTCTCATTTATCTGCTCAGCCTAGTCCTCTATCGTTCTATTTTCTTGTTAATTTTTCTCTTCCGCCTCTTAATATCTCTCCATCGCTTTTATCTCCTCATTTTTCTATCATCTTCCTCCTATAAAGTGAAGACGAAAACAATCTTTTGGGATGTCAGGATTTGATTTAACTGAAAAGAAATAACAAACTCATATACGTTCATAGGCGTATGATTCGCACAGTCTCTGCTGAAGCTCCTGTTGCCCTTTGCCTGACTGATAGGTGAAGGTGCAAGGAGGTGAGCTGTGCAGTTGACACACAAATTTGTACAGTTCAATTTGTACACGGGATACATTTTTTAATATTCTTACTTGATTTCCCCCCATAATTTTACAAGAAATATTTTTGTCTTGGGAATTAAATTAAAATAAAACACCAGCATCTAGAGCTTAGAATAGGCTAGTTTAATTTAGGGGGGACAGTATAACTTTCGTCGAATGTTTTTTATATCATTTAGATCCCAATAGCTACTGGTAGCTTTCACTTCTCCCTTCTGTCTAAGCACATGGAGAAAAGTTGACGATTTCGGCGGCAGCTGAGTGTCTGCTGGGTTAGTGTAGGGGCTGATTCTTTATTTTACTTTGGAAGAATCAGTGGGACTGGTGGAAAAGAATCTATGCCTCTTTTTTCAAATGAAGCTTTTAAGCGTGTACAGATTACACTATGTAAAAAAAAAAAAAAAATCTCTGTTCTTGGCTTGTAACCATTTTTTTATATTTGGAACCCCCCCCCCCCCCAAAAAAAAAAATGCTATCAAACAGTTATGATTTTGGGTTTATAAAAATTGTAGGCTAACTACTAGCATTTAACCTGATAAAATTTTAGAATTTTCGTAAAATCAATTTATGCCACATTTTTGAGTGCAGTTGGTTCAATTTGGTGCCTAAAACGTTTTTTTTTCTTCAAAATTTGATGAATATAGCCTGATTGACCCTACTTATTTTATACATGTATGTTCATTTAACATGTTTATAATTTCTACTTTCATATCTATAAGATCCATATTTTCTGATTGCATATATTACTATATTTCCAGGTGGCTTCAAGGGGCTGCATGCACCCCCCTGACCCCTTCTGTTATATATGAGGCGAGTATATAAAGAAAAGAAGAAAACATTCTCCTTGGAAACGTCGGTGAAGGTTTTTGAAATCTACCAGAGTGTTTCGGGATGCCAGTTGGGGACCAGGACAAGCCCTGGGTCCCTCAATACTGTTGTGAGCACTGCGAGGTGAGAAAAGGTCCCTGAAGTTCTCCAACCTATGGGTCTGGCTAGAGCCAACAGACCACTCCACAATTTTTTTTTTTTTTTTTTTTTTTTTTGGTATGGGGAATGTTAGCAAGCGCCGGAAAGGAAAGAATGCTGCTGCTGTACATCACCCAAATCTCCCACCATCAATTGCTACAATTCCTCGCTGCTCCAAATATCCCGTGCCAGTGTCACCTGCTCCAGGTGAAGTCCAAGACAAGTATTTTGATGAGGAGGAGATGGATGCTGAGGACTTGGTTTACCTGCCTGAGGTACCAGAGAAAATTCTTCACTTCCCAAGTCCAATGTAGAGCTATTCATCTCTAGGATGAAGCAGTGGAACTTGGTCAAGGCGGAGTTGCAGGTGACAAGTCAGAGAAGTCGGCACGAACTTTTCTCAGGTTTTTACACTCTTAGGGATGGCCTCTGCTTCTGTTATGATATGCCTGGACTGTTTGACGTCACTGTGGTGTCGTTTGCGCCCAAGGAGTGGCGGTTTATCATAGACAGCTCTACCACAATATCAAAGGCTTTCCTCACCCACAATGGAGACAAGTTCCCAATGCTGCCCCTAGCCCATTCAGTGTAGCCGAAGGAAGACTACTGCAGGGTGAAAGTCCTCCTGGAAGCTCTGAAATACAACCAGTACAAGTGGGAAATTATTGGAGACTTTAAGATGGTGGCTTTCCTGCTTGGTCTCCAGGGAGGCTTTAACAAAATCCAATGCTTCCTCTGCCTTTGGGACAGCAGAGCCACTTCTGACCACTACAACAAGAAGAACTGGGAGCAGCGAACAGAATTTGTAGTTAGGACCCGGAACGTCATGTAGGAGCCACTGGTTGATCCCACCATTGTCCTCATGCCGGCACTACACATTAAGTTGGGGTCGATAAAGCAGTTCGTGAAGGCTCTAAACCAGGAATCAGCCGCTTTTAAGTACCTTGAGTTCCTCCCCGAGTTATCTGAGGCCAAAATCAAAGGTGGGATTTTTGTTGGACCTCAGATAAAGAAGGTACTTGAGTCTACCGAGTTCTCCAATAAGCTCACTAGAATTGAGAGAACAGCATGGGACTGTTTCATAGCTGTTGCCAAGGGATTCCTAGGCAACCCTAGAGCTGAAATCTACAAGCAGCTGGTGCAGGATCTGGTAGAGGCTTTTGGCGCCATGGGATGCAGGATGTCCCTTAAACTTCATATGCTGGACGCTCACCTGGACAAATTCAAGGACAATATGGGCACATACTCAGAAGAACAATATGAGCGATTCCACCAAAAAGTGAAGGAGATAGAGCGGAAGTATCAGGGCTACTACAGTGAGAAAATGGTGGGGGGGGGGGGACTATGTCTTCGGGCTGGTGCGGGAATGCGACCTGGACTACAACCAAAAATCCAGGAAATCCAGTTATTTCTGACGTGTTTAAGTTTCTTTATAACTGTCATTTGTTTTTACTTGTTTATTCTTTATAAGTTTGTGTCATAAAATAGATATACAGTATATTCTGCTAATTTCATTATATGAACTGGTATTTTTTATGAAATTTTCGAAATATCAAAATCCTGATCACAAACCCAAACTTCTGATTAAATTATAGTGTTTTTTTTTTATTTATTCTTTTTAATCATGGGATATAACAAAAACCAGGAAATGACACTTAGAAACGGGGAACAAAAATGTATTACACAGTGTTATTCGAAAATTCCTGCTACTGCAGCTGCATGGGTTTATTGATAAATCTGTCTCTGGGAAAAATAGATATAGATAGCGAGTGAGTGAGTGAGTGAACGAGGCGTTCAGTCGGCATACCATGAGTCGACCCTGACCTCTCCAAGCAGAAGGCACTCGCTCGTCCACGCACCCATGCACGCACGCAAACACCCTCCCCCCACAAACAGACAGACAAACACACACACACACACACACACACACACACACACACACACACACACACACACACACACACACACACACACACACACACACACACACACACACACACACACACACACACACACACACACACACATACACACACACGCAAGCACGCACACAAGCACTTACACACACACACACACACACATACACACACACACATACACACACACACACACACAAGCACGCACACACAGCACACACACACACACACACACACACACACACACACACACATACACACACACACACACACACACACACACATGTTGCAAGATAATTGAAGGGAATATTCAATCCTTTAGATGTGTCTAGCGTGTACTCACGCACGCATTAGTACAGGATGGTACGTCCGACGTCTCCAGAAAGTTCCCACGTGATCACCTATTGTGTTTGATCTCACAGCGAGCTTTTGGGCCAAGTGCGTCTGACCTCACGCGGCCAACTGGGCCGAGCGTCTGGACACTTGCGTTGGACATAGCCAACTACAAAATCAGCATACGACCAATATATATTTATATATATAAATATATATATTATATATATATATGTAAATATGTATATATATACATATATATATACAAATATATATATATATACATATATACATATATATATATATATATATATATATATATATATATATATGTTTCCATTGCTTGTACATCAATCACTTTATGCATAACTACGAAGTGTCCATACTCAGTTCATGCATTGTACATTGTAGACATAGAGTAGACGTAGATATTATAAAATAAATTCTATATAGATCCTTGTTTTGGCAACAGCCACCATGTGTACATTGATAGCACCATTGGCAACCGCCAGAGTTTTCCTCGGGAAATGTTACGAGATGCAGATCAGTCGAGACGGAAAGAATAAAGCTACAAACACATTTTCGTTTGTCTCAACGCCTCCAAACTCAATGTAGATCACAAACTCAAATCTACACACACACACACACACACACACACACACACACACACACACACACACACACACACACACACACACACACACACACACACACACAACAGCAACATCAACAACAACATGACCTGACGGCGCAGTGGTAGCGATTGCGGCCGCCACTACGGCGGTCCGGGTTCGAATCCCGTCCAGGGCTGAAATAATTTCAGTATCGCTGCGCTGCGAGTTGTTACTCCAACTCTCGTGGGCGGGGAGTTGGGGATGTGTGTGCGTGTAAGGTCACAGCATTACCCATAGATCGGTCATATATGAGCGCTGAGCTCGCTTTCGGGAGGGAAATAACTGTGGATCACGAGTCCAACACGTGATCTAAGACCATGGTGAATCACAAACACAACTGCACACACGGTGGGCAACTAGGGAAATGGCAGAAGAAAGGAGGGACAACTAGTGGGGCGGAAATTAAACTCAGTTATAAGCAAGTTAGGTTAACTATGGGTCGAGGGTCCACAACATTCGTTTCACGTCACATTAAGTCCATAGGGTCGAGTTCAGCCGTCATATAC
The DNA here is from genome assembly GCF_046742065.1 of Oratosquilla oratoria. Classification (NCBI taxonomy): domain Eukaryota; kingdom Metazoa; phylum Arthropoda; class Malacostraca; order Stomatopoda; family Squillidae; genus Oratosquilla; species Oratosquilla oratoria. Next base: position 29,018,208 of record NC_134789.1, read on the forward strand.
TTTTTCAGACTCTTTGCTTGGCAATTTTATACACCTGAAGGAAATGTTCCGAATTTTGAAAGCTTAACTGTCATCAGTGACACCAAGACCGCACAAATACACGTGTTAATGAATAGCATTCAGGACAACTTCGGTACCGATAACAGTCTTGATTACATAAGAACATAAGAATGAAGGAGACTGCAAGAGACCATAAGGCGTACACTATCAACCCTATCCATAAAGTTATCTAACCATTTCTTAAAACAACTGATAGTTTCAGCGTTCACTACATGGATACTAAGTCTATTCCATTCATTGACCACTCTATTCGTAAGCCAGTGTTTGCCTATTTCCTTCTTAAATCTAGAATTGTCCAATTTGATTCCATTACTGCGATTCCTGCCCTGTTGTCTTAATTCGATGACCTTGTTTCGTCACCTTGTTAAAGCCTTTGATCTACTTGAACACCTCTATTAGAGTGTAAGTTAAAGTTCCTAAGCCTGTCCTCATCAGGGAAATATCTGAGCCCATACATCATTTTGGTCATTCTCCTCTACTAATTCTAGTGAATTATAATTATCCATTCTATAGGACGGAGACCAAAACTGTACCACATAGACAAGGATGGGTCTAACTAACGCCAGTTAGAGTTTGGTAATTACCTCTTCATCTTTATTTATAACCGTCCCATTATTAGGCAACGTAATTGCATTAAGATAGCCGTAGAGCCTCTGTCCGACAGAGTCCTCTCGCTCCGGCCGGAGGAGGAACTCTTTGTGCGTGGGAGGAATCCGGACTTGGCTTTCGTCGAAGGGGTGCCTGAAACACTCATCTTGATTTTGCTACCGAGGTCCGTATCAGCAGGAAGGCCCGACCCTTCCCATAATCTCGACCGCTTAGATAAGGAGAATGCACAGATAGCGCCGAACACATACTGTAGAGATATATAAATAGTAAATATACTGCATACATATTTCGTGATGGCTAGTTTTGCGCTTATTATTATAAAATAATAAACGCCCAACTAGTCATCAGTTCAAACGAAATGCACATACACATATGCACACATATGTGTACATACATATATGTGCACATATATACATATGCATATATATAAATATGCACATATATACACATGTGTATATATATTTGTATATATATATATACATATATATATATATACATATATATATACATATATATATACATATATATATACATATATATATACATATACATATATGTACATATGCATTCAAATATGTATATATATATACATATGTACATAAATTTGTGTATATGTGTACACACACACACACACACGCACACACACACACGCGCACACACACACACACACACACACACACACACACACACACACATATATATATATATATATATATATATATATATATATATATATATATATTATTCTTTTCTGGTAACCACAAAGGAAATCAGAAACAGAAATTCCCAAGCGCTTTTGTGTTTTTTACATCTTCAGGGAAATACAGATAAAATAAGTAATACAATAATGTTTATAAGACAAGAAACTAAACACTAGGAAAAGGACTGGTAATGCAGAAAAGTCACAAATGAAAAAGAATGAATCTTAGAGAACAACACAAATTACCAAATTATTTTTGGTCACTTACAACCCGATTACAAATTTTGTTGATGAATTTATCTATTTTGTAAATGCCACTACTGATATCAAAATTCATAATACTACATTTTATAATGTTTCTATTGACGAATGAATTAAAAGAAAATATAGAGAAAGCATTATTCCAGTTAATACAATGAAATATCTCATGTGAACAAACAGAGCATTGGATTCTTGTGCTGTTTTAACACTATACTTGTGTTGTTTAATTCTGGTTGATAGTTCTTTGCCTGCTTGTCCAATGTAATACTTTTTATAATCTCTGCAAGGGATTTTGTATAAGTAGCCATCTGAATCAACGGGTAAATTCTTAATTAAGCACAAAAAAAAAGAACATGGAAAGTTTAACATTATTCATTAATGTTAACAGGATTAACAATATGATTATAACCAAGGACATACAATTGAGTAATAAATTCTAACAAAATTTTCAGGTTTGTTAATATTTTCTAATGGGGGTAAAAGAGAAATAATTACCAAGAGATTTACCGTCTAGGCTTCCCGCGTCACTGCCATAGACTTAACACATCATCTAAATAAATAATTAGCTGAGTTAATTAGATTACAAACAAACAGGGGAGTACAGAGGACTTACACCAGCCGACAATCCTGCCCGAGGCTACACATCCGCTACATGGCACTCTCTTACGGTAACTATCTGACACGCCCTAGAGCGCTTGTTCCTCCTACAAAAATCACCTCTGATTGGCCCTTAGGATTAGCGTCTATGGAGATTGAACCTGATTGGCCAAGACAGCCTAAACGTTTCGGGTACTCACGCTTGGCGGGCGCGGGAAGTGTGTTATGTAATGCAAGGAACTAATACATAATTGGTATTACATTAACACAGAAACACAATACTAAATTCACTTTCATGCTTATAGGGTTATACACAAAACTAATGCATCTTACAGAGCTAAAATTATTCAAATGGGATATTAAGACGTCATCCAACCTCTCTCTACGTGTTACGTAACGAACATCCCCGTCCGTGGCATAAGTGACGCCTTTTCATCGATAGTAACAACTATATACAAACCTTACATATATATGATACTCATATATGTAGCACCTCCTTCTTTGAGAAAAAAAATTGAAGAATTTTTATCTTTTATTTCTATTATTTGTTTATTTATTTTTCACTTGTGGGAGAATGCACTTACAATCTCGATAGGCGATCGGCTATCACATTGTCTTTCCCTTGTACGTGACGAACATCTAAATGATACTCCTACAAAAACAAACTCCACCTGGCTAAGCGGAGGTTCTTATCTTTAAACTTGTACAAGTACTTCAAGGGATGCTGGTCTGTGAGAACCGTTACCTGGGCACCAACATGAACATACAGAGCAAAATACTTAAATAGTCCCAATGTTACTCGCATCGCAATACGGATGGAATGACTCTGAGAAATCTGGGACTTACAACACAGGGGCAGTGCACAAAACACTCTTACAAGTCTCAGTTCACTGGAGCTTTGTTACTTTCTTAATGATAGCCACTCGTTGTGGGTTCACATGATACGGGGCTTGCTTGATGGGCTTCGCATCTCCCACGTCCACGTCATGCGGCGTCAGGTTAGTCCTCCCAGGGGCATTCCAAAAGATCTCCTGGTATTGTCTCTGCAACTCCAGCAGGTCTTCTCGCTGCTCAGCCGAAAGATGACCCAGCTTGTCCACCACTTGTGGCCACACATCTGCATTCGCCTGCCACGTCATCTCGAAGGTGGGGGAGATCGAGTCCTCGTCTTCCTCAGGCACGATGGAGACAGTAAGCACACTACTGCCAGACTCACCCACATCACTCTTGTCCCTCTCCTGGTATTATTTCAACGTACCGAGGTGACACAACGGTTGTTTCCGTCTCCTATCAGGAATAGCAACAACGTAGTTCAGTTCCCTCACTCGTTTCGTCACTTCATATGGTCCGCTAAACCTTGCCCCTTGCTTAAACTCTCGCACTTTCGCCTTCCGGTCATAACTTTGTTTTACTCACTCTTGAGCACTCTGTAAGGTTTCTCTAGCCCTCTGCCAACATGAGGTCAACCTACTCCTTATTTTCTCCACCGACTTTATCACTCTTGGAGTGTCCTGTTGTTCCAAGAGACACTCTTTCAGGACTTTAAGAGGTCCTCTAACACAATGTCCAAACACCATATCGAAGGGTGAGAGGCCCAACGATTCGTTAGGTACTTCACGCACAGCAAACAACAAATATGGTAGTGCTTGATCCCATCCTGTATTATTACCTAGGTACCATTTCCTTAGCATACTCTTTAAGGACTGATGATACCTCTCGAGTACACCCTTATGTCCTGCAAAGGAACTATCATGCCCTAACCGCATAACTCCTTCCCTGTAGACCTTCGGCAACATTATCTGTCGTCTTTCAGACCATACTGCGTCATCAGTAGGACAGGTATTATCCACCCACTTGCGAAATAGTACTCCCGGCTCTAAGTAGTATTCCTCTGGCAACTCACTACCACTCTCCACACTTTCATTCTAATCTCTCAAATCAGAATCAACTCTCTGTAGGTCACGGAGACTCCTTGCGTCCACCTCCTTCTCTCCCACTCCCTGTATACCACTGAGACTCCTTGCTTCCACCTTCTTCTTTCCCACTCTCTGTAAGCCACTGAGACTCCTTGCTTTCACCTCCTTCTCTCCCATGCTCTGTAAGTCACCGAGACTCGGTGCTTCCGCCTTCTTTTCTCCCACTCTCTGTAAGTCACCGAGACTCTTTGCTTCCAACTTCTTCTTTCCCATTCTCTGTAAGACACCGAGACTTTTTTCTTCCACTTCCGTCTCTCCCATTCTCTGTAAGTCACCGAGACTTTTAGATTCCACTTCCTTTTCTTCCGCTCTCTGTAAGTCACTGAGACTCTTTGCTTCCACTTCCTTCTCTTCCATAAACAGACGAGTCAGGTCATACACTTTCGAGTCAATTATATATATATATATATATATATATATATATATATATATATATATATATATGTGTGTGTGTGTGTGTGTGTGTATATATATATATATATATATATATATATTATACACACGCTTACACCTACACACACACACACACACATATATATATATATATATAAATATATATACATATATATATATATATATATATATATATATATATATATATATAATACTGATGACCCACTTTCGGAGAAGCATAAGCGAAGGTATAGAGGTCTGTATATTTCGATCACTTACTGTGATCCTCTTCAGCAGATATGAATTACAGAGTAGAGAACAATGTGTATTTATACTGAAACAGTGAGGTAAGCAAGAAGGGACGGGGGCTCAGGTCATGTGTCCGGAGCGCTGCGTGGACCTTGGTGGCTCAGGTCACGTGTCCGGCGTTGCATGGACCTTGGTGGCTTTTGTCCACCGCTAATGTAGATGGTAACATTTTATTTATAGCAAAAGAAGAAATACAATCTGGGGACCATTGACCATAGGAAATGTTATAATTTGGAAAATTGTTTATTAAGGAGGATTCTACCATTTTTCTTCTGAAACTACATTTGGATTTGTAAATTGTTTCAGCATCATCCCAATTTATCACACACACACACATCGTTTACCTAACCTAAAGTATCTACCCACCAATCTTTCCTCCGAAGCCCACCACCACCATTGATTGACCCCCGATGGCAATGGCGAGAGGGGCCCATTTCCGGGCTCTGCTGGATTCCTTCGTCTGTCCAAACAATCACAAGCGATCTCACGCTCAGCTGGCTAAGATTGACTGCTCTGTGTCCTGGAGGAGGTGGGGGATGAAGAAATGTTGAAGGAGAGGGGGTTACACAAGTAATAATGACGGGGAGTAGTCGTGGATGGGGGGAGGAGGGAAAGAAGGGGGTGGAGAGGGAAGGAGGGTCATTAGATTAGGTTAGACGGCGTATTGGTTAAGGAGGAACTGTGGAAGCAGGAGGGGAGAAGGATAGAAGGAAAAGTAGGAGAAAGAGAGTGAGAATAAGAAGTAGGAAGAATGAAAGAGAGGAGGTAAAATGAGTAAGGGGAGGAGGAAGAGGAGGAAGAGGAAAAGAAGAGGAAATGGTCGTGGTGATATCTAGAGGAGGATATTGTGTTGTAACGAAAAATGACGGAAGAAACAGGACTAGAGTATAAAGGAAAATGTTTATACCACACTGGGGGCGGTCAGTCATGTCTAAGTTATGAAGCATCACGTACTGTTTGCAAAAGTCTCTGTAAGTCATACAATATGATGTATAAAGAATACAAAGTACTTTGTACTTGTTGAAGAGCTACGAGATGAGGGGTTTATGTATCCGTTTCTTCATGGTTATACGTGATACAATCTGCCCGGCGGCTACGGCCTTCTCAAGCGTGACTGGAGCTGTTCCCTCCCGGATGAGAGCTTCAGAGCGTGCAGGGCCCAACCGATCTATGGGTAATACCGTGACCTTGCACCACAAACCCATCCTCTTGCTCAAGAGGAAGAATAATGGCTTGCAGTTACGTGCTGGAAGTTTTGATGCCCTGAACCAGATGCAAACCCAATTCGTAGCGTTGGCAAATCGCTTTCGCGCCACAAGACGCAGATCTGGTACTCCAAAACTGGCTGGGAGAAGGAAGAAGGGAAAAGGGAGAGGGGGAAGGGAGAAATGAGAAGGGAGAAGGGAGAAGGGAGAAGAGAGGTAGGTAGATAGATAGATAGATCGATAGATAGATAGATAGATAGAGATAGGGAGAGAGATATATATGTATACTCGTACATATATATATATACACATATATATATACATATATATATATATAT
>NC_134789.1:29042155-29047155 GCF_046742065.1 Oratosquilla oratoria
CTCCTCCTCCTCCTCCTCCTCCTCCACCTCTTCCTCATCGCGAAGTCATCTCCTTGCGTCTTGTAACCCCAATACCTCGTCTTCCTCCCGTAACGCCGCCAACTTCCCCACCAACTCCTCTGTCATCACAAATTCACCACTACCAGCAACTTCATCACCACCTGTTGCACCACCACCATCTCTACCAACACCACTAACTCCAACGCTATAAATGTTACCACCACCACCACGAGCCTCACCAGCACCACTACTCATTTCACCACCATAACCACCAACTCCACCATCATCACCAACACAAATATGATGAGAACGCAACTACCACGGTCATCACCACCAATACCATTACCACCATCGTCACCACTTCAGCCCCAACACCAGCACCAACGTCACCATCACAAAGGCAACTGCCACCTTCTCCACCGTCACCGCGATACAACTCCACCGCTGCCACCAGTACTGATCACCATCACCATCCTTACATCACCGCTATGCCTGGGCAACCAGAGAGAACCTCAACACCAGCGTAACTTCCATCATAACATCATCATCATCATTATCATCTTCGCGACTCATCACACCAACTGTCTTTCTTGCCCCCCCTTCCTCCTCTTCCTCCTCCTTCTCCTCCTCCTCTTCCTCCTCCTCCTCCTAGCTCTCTTTCTTCTTCTTATTCTCCCTTTTCTCCTTCTCTTCCACATTCTGTTCCTCCTGTGCCTGATCTTTCCCTTCCATCTTCAGGAACTGAAACTTAGCCTGCATCACTATCACTACTACTATACCACCACCACTACCTCTAATACCACTACCACTGCTACTACAACCACCAACACCATTGACACTAATACCACTACTACTACCACAACCACTATCACCACTACGACTACCACCATCACTATCACCACCAATATTACCACCACTACCACTACCAACACCACCTCCACCAAATTTCTCCTCCTCCTCTTCTTCTTCCCCCTCCTCCAAATCCCCCTCCTTTCTACTCCTCCTTCTCCCTTCCTCCTCCTCCATCACTTCTCTCCCACCTCCTACCACCACTAACACCACCATCACAACCATCTCCTCCTCTTCAACCACCACCACCACCACCACCACCAACAGAACGTCCTTGGGATAAACAGTTATTTCGACGTCAGGGTTTGTCCCGGGCAATAGACTAGCCCACTCCTTTACTCCCTCTTCCTTCTCCCTGCCTCCCTCCCTCTCTCACTCGCCTACCTACCCCCCCTCGCTTCACCTCACCTCCCATTGGCCTCTTCGTCTCCCCTTCTCCCGACGGAATGCTGGCTGGCCATTTGTATTTGTGTTGCGCATTTTGACAGGTTTTTGTGCTCGGTACTGTCGCCATTTTTCCGTTGTCGTCGGTGGGACTATTTGCTTCTTTTCCTTTTTATTGTTGTCCCACTCGTTTTGTCATTTGCATCCTTCCTTTTCTGTTTTGTAAGATTATTTTTTTGTCCTTTTCTTTTTACTTATATTTGCGGGCCTTATCGGGCATCGTTTAAACTGTGGCCTATCTTTTTTTTCTTTTTGTGTCAAATGTCAAACAATTCAAATCAGTTGAAGATGGATCCTGTAGTTTCCTTCGGGGTATCGACCAACCAATATTTCGTTCGGGCGGGGTTCCTTCCCTCAGGTGACAGGAATCGTGTGGTGTTTGTGACGGCCAAATGTACAGTGTGCATTACGGGACCGTGGATATTAGACCTAATTTGGCTTAATCCCAGACGTTTTCATTCTGTTGGTAGGCTGCACTTGCAGTGAATGAGGTAAACTATTTAGCCTCAACCTAGTAACATAACTCTAGATTCTGGAACAGTAAAACCTAAGTTTTCTCTAGACCCATTAAACGATTTCCTAGATCGTTTACTGAGAGGACGGTCGTTTGTCGACGTAAAAGGTTGAATGGCTTTTTGACATCATTTACCCCTTAATAACATTAAGAAATTACGTCATCTATTTCACAAAAAGAACATGTATATACATGCAAGCACACGCACACACCCTCACACACCCCTACACATACACACACAAACACACACACACACACACACACACACACACACACACACACACACACACACACACACACATGTATATATATATATATATATATACATATTATATATATATATATACATAAATATTATATATATATATATATATATATATATATATATATATATATAACCTCAGTACTAATCAAAGTATTCTAGAGGTAGACCTTGTACTTTGAAGCATCATGCTTGGTTTAAAGTATCTTATGATATGAGCGGTGGAGGTAGATCGATGTGTGCATTTGGAGTGTGCATGAAGGAACTTGTGCTATTTGGTTGACATTCTCTCCTGAGCCTGAAGCTCTAATCTAGAGAACCCTGCAGCAGCTTTCGCCGGGTCTTGGGGACCTGAGACCGCACTGCATGCCCACCTCGTCTTCCTCCTCCCCCTTCACCTCTTCCACCAATTCCTTTCCTCTTTTTCCTTCTCCTTCACCTTCTCGTTTGCCTCCTTTTTGCTCTCCCTTTTCCTCTTCCTCCTCTTTGTTACTTCAACTATTACTAGCCTCACTTCAACTATTACTAGCCTCACTATCACTGGGACCACTATTCGTTGGCACTTATATTTCTTTTAACATTACCCCATACGACTACCTCCAACTTTTCCCTTACAATTACTCACACTGCCATTACCACTATCCCTACCACTAAATATACTACTGCCACAACCACTACCATTAATGTTATCCATACTATTACCTTTATCCTTATCCCTATTGCTATCCCTACCTCTACCATTGTCATAACCCGTACCGTTACCATTACAATTACCGTTATCGTCACAAGTACTGCTACCATTACCATTACCGCTACCACTACTACTATAACTACTAGTATCATTACCAGTCACTTTTGCCGATCACCATCGCCACCATTATCAACACCACCACCATGACTAGCACCATTATATATCGCTACCACTTCCACTGACATTACCATTGCAACTGCAACTATCATAGCGATTACCAATGTCATCGTCGTCATCATCGTTGTCATAAATCACCATCTTCCTCCTCTCCTCCTTACTATTTTCCCTCTACCCCCTCTTCTTTCTTTATCCTTCATCTTTTTTCTACCTCTCCTCCTTCTCCTCCTTCTTCTTCTCCTCCTCCTTCTCCTCCTCCTTCTTCAACTTATTGCCCCCTAATTTGCTGTAACCCTTTCGTAGAGTCAAACCGAAATTGATGTGAACACGTGTAGTGTCCACCTTTCTTTTTGCTCGATTTGCTCGCCTTGTTGGGATCAGACGATAATCGTTGGGTACTGCCGCCGGCGATTGAGGGTGATTGTCTCACCAGTCGGCATCAACCCAATTAACGTTTAACCGACTGGCCACGGTCATTTGTCTTGATGATGGTCTTGATATGACCAGCCGGTTGTGACAGTTTCAAAATCAGTCGGTCATGGACACTGGCTGATCGACTACTCTCGGTATCTACCGTGTGGTACCAGGCTGTAGTGGTATCTAGTCTTCTGTCAGCACTTGTTGCCTGCTGGCCGGTGGCAGCCAGACAGTTTAAAACCGGTTGTTTCGACTCCTCGGTAGATCTGTCCGGTTGCCGGCCGTTTTGCTTCGGTTAGCTTTGGATGTCCTTCAAAGGTCTTCTTGCTGTATCTGTCCCAGGGCTTGCCTGTCCCACCAGTCGTGAGAACCACATTCAATAACTTGTTTTTATCTCTCGCACGAGTGTGTTTGGTGTGGCAGACACACTTGCGCATGTGCGCACACACACACACACACACACACACACACACACACACACACACACACACACACACACACACACACACACACACACACACACACACACACACACACACACACAAACACACACACACACACACACACACACACACACACACACACACACACACACACACATAGACAAATACGCACACACAAACACACACAAACACACGCACGCAAACATAAACACATACCCTCAGCTACTTGATGTAGCCTTGTGTACAAATGTGCAACGTATATGTATATACATATATATATGTGTGTGTGTGTACATATTTAAACTGTGTACTCAGGAATCCAGCTTATTATACGCCAGGGTGATTGAACATAAAACCACTAAATGAGTAATATTCATACACAGTACTGACAAAGTTCAGAATATCTGCACTGAAGATTTTATTCAGCTAAGGGAATGTCGCCTTAATGAGAGGAGTTTGAAAGTGACAGCAAAGCCCATTGCTTGCATTCCTCTTGTTAGTGTTCTTTTGTGATATACGGCCTTTTTTTTCGAAGCCCTCATTGTTAACTTTTTTAACGAAGTCCTCTTTAAAAGTTTCCCTCTTCCACCTCACCATTTCCATACCCGTTGTGTTATTTTTTCACTTCTCCTCTTTCTTTTTCTATGTTAACCAACACAAACATAAATTCTCCTTGAAGTCAAACATTAATCATTGGAGCATAGAGCTGTCTCTCATGCTTTTAGTCTTAGGCGTTGTACGTGGGCCTTCTTCAGTCCAACCTTATCTCCTCAACACAGGAACGCACATCGTGGCTTCTGTACATGAGGAAAGGGAGACGCGCCCTGAGGAAACAGACGCCAATCCTGCTCTTGCTTGCTTGAGACCTTCTCCATGCCAAAGCTCATCTCTGCAGCTGCATAAAATCGTCTCCGGTCCTTACCAGGAACAACAGCCGTGAAGTACATCACCGTGTTGAAGGTCTTCATGGAGGAGCTCTATTGTTGTGTTGTCGGTTGAGGCGGGCATGCGGACAACTAATGCCCGTCTTATCGGCGCCTTTTCGTGGAGAACAAAGTGAGGCAATGCTCTTTCATATACTGGGACCCTGACATGATGCAGACTACCCAGATCGAGGATAAGGTAGTAATTTGTCCAGTTCCCGAGTCGATTTTTCTAACAAAACTGGAGGAAGTATTATGAGGAAAAGAAGCTGATATTTGA
>NC_134789.1:29052155-29059655 GCF_046742065.1 Oratosquilla oratoria
GAGAGAGAGAGAGAGAGAGGGAGGGAGAGAGAGGAAGAGAGAGAGAGGAAGAGAGAGAGAGGAAGGGAGAGAGAGGAGAGAGGCGAGAGAGAGAGAGAGAGAGAGAGAGAGAGAGAGAGAGAGAGAGAGAGAGGGGGGAAGAGAGAGGGAGAGAGGAAGAGAGAGGGAGAGAGGAAGAGAGAGAGAGAGAGAGAGAGAGAGAGAGAGAGAGAGAGAGAGAGAGAGAGAGAGAGAGAGAGAGAGAGAGAGAGAGAGAGAGAGAGAGAGGAAGAGAGAGAGAGAACAACAGTATCGACAATCATGTCTACATAAACATTTGCAGTTAGACAATACCTACAATAATATCAACAATAGTTGTAGCAGCAGTAGCAGCAAAAACAACAATGATACAAGCTCAACATTATCAATAACGGCGACAAAACAGAAAAGTAACAAAAGCAAAAGCCTTACCATGTAGGAAATCCCGATAAACGAAGAATAAACATCGCCGACACCAATATCAATATTAGATACGAGAAAAAGAAGAAGCAAAAGCAGGAAGTCTTCTGAATAGACAGGTAGATAAACAATAAACACCTGCTGACTGTGAAGGCCCGAGATGCATTGCATATTATGAGACTGAAGGTTTTACGTGCAGTAGTGAGTAACGGAAACTTACCTTAGCTCATCCTACTAGCAAAAATATTGGAAACTATATGGATAAACTCAAAATTTATAAAACATCAGGGCCTGACGGTTAAAACTGAAAAACTTGAAGAAAGTGGAAATGGAAATTGTTATTCGACTAGAATGAAAAAAAGCCACGGTAGGAGATGTTAACTATAAAAGAATCAGCAAGCGTTACTAACTAAACTGAAAAATAGCTAAAAATGGCTAGAAAGAGCACAAATCTACCGGTTTGTGCGCCATGCCTCTATAGTAGGAAAAATGATGGAAACTATTATTGAAACGTCATTCAAAGGCGACTGCCTAATAAACGGCAGCCATCATGGCTTCATACCTAAAATATTTAGCGCGACTAACCTTCTACAGTTTTATAACACATTCTTCTCAAACTACAACGAAATAGTATAGAATTAATATGTTTGGACTTAGAAACACTTGTTGATACTATCCCAACTGAGAGAGCCGAGGCAAATCTCGCTTTGTAGAGAATAAGAGAACTTGCAAACCTGAATTGGTGATTGCTTAAATAATTGCAACCAACATACGCATATATATAAGCAAAAAAAGGTGTTTAAACCGCAAGAGAAATCACAAGGAAAGTTAAACCAACGAAGCAGAGTAGTTTCGCATAATGATATCTTCAGCAGCAGTTCTGAGCATTGCAGATATAATAACACAAAGCTCTCTGTTTTTCGTTAGTCGATAGTTTAAATTTCTTGCTGATTTGAACTGTATATACATATTGTATATACTTATATGCACACACACACACACACACACACACACACACACACAAACAAAAAAAAAGGACTTGAGATGGAGAGAAAATGTAAACCCAATATAAATATGTAAGGCAAACATGGGTTATAAAAGATAATTGTTGTTAAGGATTGTGTAATATAAACCTTCTCTTAAGACCATGGAAAAGGGTATTTGTGATAAACTCATTACTATTGGTATATTTCTTTGTACGTGCTGCGACTACCACATTCACCTGACCGTATAGGAAAAAAGATCTTTCAAGGATGAGGTGCTTTATTACATGCAGACACATTGTCACGAATATTGTATGATTGGTATTTATCATACATCTATATACTCGCATATATATATATACATATATATATATATATGTATATGTATATATATATATATATATATATACATATATGTATATATATATATATATATATACTGTATATATGTATGTATATCTATATATGTATATGTAGATATGTATATATGTATACATATGTATATATAAGTATATGTATATATGTATATATATATATATATGTATATATATATATATGTATATATATATATATATGTAATATATATGTATATACATATATGTATACATATATATATATATATATATATATATATATATATATATATATATGTATAATCACACTGGTCAACACCAAATTTATTGCTTAATTTTTCATAGCTGATTTTTGATGTGCTGAATCCAAAAATAACATTGTTTTTACTCAGTCAGGTAAATTTTCTGAAGTAAGCTACATATGTTTTTTAAACATTGTTGTTTACATGTACGGGTATGTTTACGTGATATGATGCAAAATTCTTTCATATTTTTTGCAATAAATGAATTCTGAAGATTTTGTATGTTCCAACTTATGACTAATTATTTTTTTTATATTATAGGTGAATGAAATGGCTTTTGAGTAGATCTTGCAAAAATAAGCCTAACATATTCTACTACATCTGCGGTGAATACACCATTGTACCTAACAGTAATCAAGTCACAAGTTTCATAAAGCGTGCTTTCCATTCTTATTTTGGTATCAAGGGGGGACTGAACACCTAGAATCATGATATTTCTATCCAAAAATCGAATTTTAGGTAAGGGCATATTTGAAAAATATAAACATCCTAAAAGAAAAATATGGGCGACTTTTTCCTCCCCAGCGTAATGGAGGGAGTTTAAAGGGCCCGGGACGCGTGTCAATTTAAATAGCTCACGCAAGAATAGGCCCTAAATATCTATAAATATGTCTTGTTTTCGCTTGTCTAATTCCATGAAACAGCTATATTTTTGTACGTCTGGCATCAGCGTGACTTCCTCTTCCGTGTGGTGTGCACAGCACGCTTCAAGCCTAAGTTACCCATCAAACATCAGAGTAGATTGATGCATAAACACATCACTGACTGTGCCGATATTGTGTTTCTGTACCACGGTTTGCCTTATTTCCTGGACATTACTACACTTACTAGATGTCCAATCATCAACTGCATCACGATGAAGAGAAAAACCAAAGAAAAGATGAAAAAATTGAGCCAAAAGGGGAATGAAAGTTGTGCTCGAAGGAGGGTAAGGCGTGAGAGGCTTGGAGGAGGGAGGGCACCGCCTCGCGCGTCACCACCACCACCACCACCACCACCTCCACTGTCAACACCATTTCCACCACCAAATACCCCCACACCTGACAACACAGCTGACAAAGTGCTGTCTTTCAGATGAAGAGAAGATGAGGAAAATTTAGGAGGAGGAAGAGAAAATAGCTGGCGAAGGAGAAACATACGGGGCTGGAATCGCGCCTGTGTAGGATAACCAAACACGTTTTGTGAGCTTTGTCATTGAGCATAGAGAAGACGCTCATTGCTGATAAAAATAAACCAGTCTGCAATGAAAATATTTACTGTCAACTTATTCAATATACATTGTGAACATAACAAAAATCGCACAATAAATTACAGAGATATACAATGCTGAAAACTTTAAACGCTCGTATCTCAAAACCACAAATATTTCCAATTAAAAATATGCCAATTTTTTTTTTTTTATCAATTGTAGCATCCTGAAAATGCTTCGGGTAGTGTATAATAGGTATATCTATTTCCACGCCTGTTTTTACGATATCTTGAAAAACAGCGATTTGCTCCATCTAAGTGGAAAAAAAAAAAAACCGCGGTGACGTAAGTGACTATACTTACGACACCTATATCTCTCGTCGTATAGCGAATTTTAAAAAAAAATCAGGCGTGAAAGTGTTTATAGGATCTATAAGTATTACCATAAAAAAGCAGAAGTCTGGAGTAAAAAAAATACGACGTACGTATTCGATTACGTCAAAAAAATTTATGATGTCAAGACGTAGCAGTTCTTGGGTTCACAATATATTTCTACCTATATTTTAAACAAAACCTGAAAGTTTCAGGTTGAAAGACTATAAACTTTTTTTATATGATTTTTAAGGCGTTCAGTCCCCCCTTAAACCTGGTGACCAGGATAAAGTTTGGGCGCCACACATGGTATGCAAGTCATGCACCGAGAATCTGCGTCAGTGGACCAAAGGCAAGAAGTTTGGATTTCCCATGGTTTGGAGGGAACCGACAAACTATGTCACTGACTGCTACTTCTGCGCTATCGATGTGACTGTGATCAACAGAAAGAACCAAAGCAGCCTCAAGTATCCTGATCTTGAATCAGCACGTCGTCCTGCAGCTCACTGTGATGACATCAGTGACGAAGATTCTTCCAGTGTTCCAGAAGATGAAGAAGAAGTAGTTCTTAACGATGATGCTCCACATCCTATTTCCAAAAACGAGCTAAATGATCTAGTTCGTGATCTCAGCTTGTCAAAGTCCTCTGTTGAGCTATTGGCATCCAGACTGAAGGAGAAGAACCTCCTCTCTGACAGTGCTCGCATCTGAAGAGAGACATCCCTGCTGCTGATCATTGGAGTGGTTCGAAGAAACCGAAGTTTATACCCTCAAATTTGTACAATGACGATGTAACGTTGAATTTACATATACTTTCATTCTGTTAGAATTTCTTTCCTCCTAAAACCTTTTTGATGAGAAATATTAATGCATATCAACTGATATCACAATAATGCAATCAATTTAGTCAGATCAGATTATTGAAAATCAAATTAGCATAAAAACCTGACCTGATAAGGAAAATGGATGTCCTTTTTGGATTCAGTGGTGCAATATGTATATATATAAATATATATATATATATATATATATATATATATATATATGTGTGTGTGTGTGTGTGTGTGTGTGTGTGTGTGTGTGTGTATGTATAGTTACATATACAAATATATACACATACACGTATACACTTATATTTACATGAAGATATACATATATCACATTTTTATTCCAGTTCCCTTGATAATCAGATCGTGCCGATGCGATGTCCTGTAAAAAGGAGGGAGGTGGAGACCAGAGCTCCCCGTTTTTCTAGCTGGTCGTCTTCCCTGGGGCCAGCACAAGACGTGTTAGAAGACCTCTTAGTTCTCAGCGTTAATTAACTCGCGCGTGTCTCCACGTCTTAATGGTCACTTTTTTTTAACTTGTGGTTTAAAAGACTGACTGTATTTTTCTTAGGCCCTCTAAAGCCCAGAGGTTTCTCTAGTCTGAAAGAAGTCGTCTGGTGCTAGCCTGCATGTCCTCTTAGTCGCCAAAAAGGATTATTTCATTTGATTCCCTCTTCTGAAGTACTATATTCCTCTGTGTCTTTTTTTTCTATCTCACGATTGATAAATTTCATTTATGCCAATTATTACTCAGAGATATGAAATCAGCATATGCCGACGATAGTCTATCCTTTTTAGCCCTGTATGACATTTACCCATTTTCATTGTCGCTTCATGCCTACTTGTAAACTTCTTCGTCCTGTTTTTATACTCTTCCCTCTTAAGGTTATTGTTAACTGGTGGTTAATTCTTACCGTTTTCCCTTTACAGATATTGTACCCGTTTATTATACTTTTGTTTTCTCTGCCATTTACACTAACACACTTTCCTCCTCCAACATCTACGAGAAATGACACTCGCACTTTCTCTCTTCTCTCTTTCTCTCTCTTTCTCTCTCTCTCTCTCTCTCTCTCTCTCTCTCTCTCTCTCTCTCTCTACCCCTCATTGACGCTATGTCTACCCCCTCTCCTTTCCATTCCTCTTTGTCCTCCTTTTATTCAATCTAGCTCTCTACCTACCAGTCTGTTCTTATCATGACCCCAGAGGGATTCCGTCGGACAAATGTTGCCCGGAATGCGCTGGCGGGTGGTCATCGCCATCTGTGGCTCTTGGTGTTGCTGGGGCTGATGGTGCGAAATATGCAACTGGGACCTAAGTGGAAAGGAGCTGTGCAGTTATTGCCAAAAGTCTTGATGACCTTCCTCTATATAATTGCGAAAGTATTAGTTTTATTGCTAAGTGTTTATCTATCTATATATATATATATATTGTATATATATATATATATATATATATATATGTATATATTATATATATATATGTATATACATGTGTATATATATATATATATGTCTATATATATGTATATATACATAAAGAAAAAATATACATATATAAATATATATATACATATATATATATATATACATACATACATACACACACACACATATATATATACATATATATATATATTATATACATATATACAGATACACATATATATACATATATATACGTATGGCAAGAGTGGTATTGGTAAATTCCAGGAAGGAGCAGAAGTATTTTATTCTCTAACGTTTCGACAGAGTCTTCTTCAGAGAGATAATAGTACGGGTAAATTGGAATACATTGTCTATATACTAAACGGGTCATCTCACAGGTCGCCTTGGGAGAGAGTCCGCCGTTTGTGCCCCATCGATGATTAATCTTGCTGTTGTGCGTGCCAAATTTACAAATCCTTCTCTATGATTGGTTGATTTAAAAGTATTAATATATGCAGCTTCAATAGTTTTTCTTGTCGTCTTTTTCATACCGGTGTGTAGGATTTCGGTGTTGTTCCAATTAGGCATATGTCCGTGTTGTGTAGCGTGTACTACTAGCGAATTAGATGTCCTGTGGTGTCGCATGTCATTCTTGTGTTCGTATAATCTTTTTGTTATTCCTCTTGAAGTTTCTCCAAAATAAACTGCATCACATCCACCACATGGAATCTTGTAAACCACGCTCTTTTCATTTTTCTCTTCCGTGTGTTGTTTACTGGATAAGATGTCCCGTGTTTTCTGTCCTGAGGAGTGTACGACTTCCATCCCTATTCTCGCTAGAAATTTTGAAATTAATTCGCCTCTCGAGGAGTAAGGAACCACTAAAAAATCTTTTTCTTTCCTCTGTTCTTCTGTGACTGTTTTTTCTTCTCCATATTTGTTTGGCTTTATTTTTCAGTTTTTGTATGAGGCCCGGTGGATATTTCAGGCAGCTGAGCGTCTCTGTTATATGTTTACACTCGTCGTACCAACATTCTTCGTTACAGATTCTAAATCCTCTGAGGAAAAAAACAATTACCATGCCAAACTTCATTCTTGTGTCGTGTCATAATAAGTAATGAATAAAATCTTTGTTTGTTGGTTTCCTATATACTGAAATTTTGCACTTCTATCAATACGATGTATTACCGTGTCTAAAAATGGCAGTTTCTTGTCTATCTCCTTTTCCACTGTGAATTCTATGTATTTATTTACACTATTGAGCCTACGAAGTTTGTTATCCAAATTAGTATTTTCTGGTACTATAACTAATACGTCGTCTACGTAGCGAAACCAGGATGCTCCTCTTCCCATGATATGTATGTATTTATCTACTTCAAGTGACTCCATGTAAAGGTTTGCCATAATGGCACTGAGAGGAGATCCCATAGCTAAGCCTCGGAATTGTATATATTCATGGTTGTTAAAAGTGAAGCAGTTGAATTTTACACATAATGAAATTAATTTCACAAAGTCTGTTTTTTTTAACCGGTAAATCACTATCTTTTACTTGATTTAGCACCTTCGTTACTGCTTCCATTGCTCCTTCAATCTCTACGTTTGTGAATAAAGCT
>NC_134789.1:29064655-29069655 GCF_046742065.1 Oratosquilla oratoria
CGTAATCGTGGAAATCAGGGGTAATCGTAAACGTGATTCTATATGTGATGGACTCTTGGGTTTTCCCTTAGTGTTGTTATTTTTCTTCCTCCTCCTTCTCCTCCTCCTCCTCCTCCTCCTCCTCCTCCTACTCTTCCTTCACCTCCTCCTCCTCCTCCTCCTCCTCTTTCTCTTCCTCCTCCTCCTATTCCTTCTTGTCTTCCTCGTCCTCCTTCACCTCTTTCTCCCTCTCCT
Organism: Oratosquilla oratoria; assembly: GCF_046742065.1. NCBI lineage: Eukaryota > Metazoa > Arthropoda > Malacostraca > Stomatopoda > Squillidae > Oratosquilla > Oratosquilla oratoria. The sequence goes on from NC_134789.1 coordinate 29,064,890, forward strand.
CCTCTTCCTCCTCCATATCTTCCTTGTTTCCTTCCATCTGTTCCTCCTCCTCTTTTTTGTCCTCTTCCTCACCTTCCATCTCTTCTTCACCCTCATCATCATTATCATCTAATTATGAAAACAAACATAATTTTTATCATCAGGGGTGCTTTGAGTGCATTTAAGAAAGGTAACTTAATTTGCAGCAAAACAAGCGAGGAAGTCGTTTGTAACAATGGTAAGGGTGGGGGATGGGGTGGGCCAACACAATTTGAGAAGATTTTCGTGGGCGGTTTTAATGGTGGTTAAGGTGACGGTGATGACGGTGGTGGTTGTGGTGGTGGTGGTTGTGGTAGTGGTTGTGGTAGTGGTGGTTGTGGTGGTGGTGGTTATGGTGGTGGCGGTTATGATGGTGGTGGTTGTGTGGTGGTGGAAGCGACGACAGTAAGAGCAAGAGTAACGGCATCATCAATGCAACAACGACAACAACAGGAGATGAAATAACAACAACAGCAGCAACAACAACACTAGTAGAAGCAATATCAGTAATAGTAGAGATTTTTCTTAGCATAATATTGGGAATTTTAAGAACAGCGCTGTCGTGTCATGAAAACTTATAATTCATTTACTACATGATCTATATCTTCATTCCTTTGGACACCTAAGAACCACAGCTAGAATATTCTACTAGAACCACCTCTCTCTACACGTACTGCTTGATCACAATACGCAGACACGTACTGCTTGATCACAATACGCAGGTTGTCATGAAAAGCTGTTGCAAATCCTAAGCTTCACAAACCAGTTATTGGCAACTGAAAGGAAAGAGGAAAAAAATATCAAAAGTGTCCATTATCTAAATTAACCCGCCATGCAAACCAAGAGTTTCTAGCATCAAGTGGACGAGGAAGAAGGCAAAATAGAGAAGGAGGGAGGGATAAAAATGTACGAAAGAGAAAACTGATGATACGCCGTGGGATCAATGAAAAGAAACGAGGCCCGACGTCGTCGTCGCCGGCCATCTCCGGCCGTGAGAGAACTGAGGCCTCGGCTTGAAACTTATCAAGAGATATGATCAGAGCAAGCCTCTGCAGCGGAGAAATCCACCCCAAAATACAGAAAGTCTTGGTGATCAGAAAAAAAAAAAAAAAACGTGACAGATCTGCCAACTCGATGACACTCAAAAGATGGTTTTCTCAAAGAGTTCCATCCATAATAGATACGTAAAATTAAACGAACAGTTTAAACTTTAAAAGATGCTATGGTTGAATACAAATACTCGGTACTTAAAATGTTTACACAATATGTTAAAATAAGGGCTATTTTAAATGTAAAACTAGGAATTCTATTCCAGTTTCCTTTACCTTTATTTCGGCTGGTCGTTCTACGGACCAAAGGGTTGCTGGCCTGCTTGAGCCGATGAGGAATGGCTTTCTCCAATATATTCAACCCGGATGTCGCCAGGCGATTTTATTCATCTGAGGGTCACACACCCTTCCTTTGCAAATGATTAATTATATAATTATCTTTGGATACAAAACCCTTTAGGAATTGGGCAAAATAATCTTATCAAGAAATGAGACGCTCTGTTGCCAATTCTTTGGCAAGACAGGAACTTTGGAATTGATTCCGTGAGCCAAATTAAGCTGAAGGATCTTTTTCTTGATCTTGAGTCACAGGATAATCTGTGTAGTGCTAGTTGTGGCCAAGTGGATGCAGTAGAAGTTTAAAACAGCCTTTTAATTGATTCTCGTCCCCATCTTAATAATAATGATAATTTTGTTAACAATAGTAAAAACTATTATAAACAGACAAAATAAAGGATAAAAAGCATGACATCAAACTGATGTGAGTAACGTTCTAACCCAGATATTCTCCAAATTAGGGTAATCAAGCGACCGCACACAGCCACGCCCCTGCAGAGGAAACGTGGGGCGGTTCTTTTCGTATTCAGAAATGATAACGGCAATCGCAGCTTTCATTTCTGAAATTCATAATCATTTCACTTTAAACTGAAAGCGTGATTGCAATGACTGCACATGTGAGATTGCTGTTTTATAAATCTAATCCAATGGTCTACATCACCTGAAGGTGGTCGAACGAAAAAGGTTCCGTCGCTATAGATTTCGACAAACACCGCCGAAGGGGCTTCGATCGGCTGAATAGAATCAGTCACCCGGAAGCAGTTGTTAAGGCCAATTATGTCCCAGTAGTGTGGTGGTTTAAGGGTTAACCCCTTCCACACCACACGACGCCTTTACTTCTGTTCTGACTGTCGCCAGGCTATTCTATTCACCGCCATGGAATTCACCCCCACGGTGGCGATGGGGTGGGGGGTGGGGGATGGCGTAAGTTATCTCAACCACCTTGGCAGTTTTCGGTGGCGGAGTGGTGTGTGAGGACAAGTGTCAGTCACCAATACCCGTTGGGGATTCAGCGAAAGCCGAACCCGCCCCCGATGGAATGCAAAGAAGCCATAGCGTCTGACAGTCATGAGAAAACACGACTGATGTGGAAACGTAAGCCTCACTACGTGCGTCGAGTTTGTGGGGCTCGAACCTTCGGTCAGCATGACTGTTTAGCTGTTTGCTCAATTTTCCATTTCAAAACTTCAAACTTTCTACTCGCATCTATCTTATGAATTTCTTTCATTTTGAAATAACTCATAAAAACAACCTTATATAGAGGCAAATCTATGTCATACATCACAAATTTGAAAGTGCCTCTGGTGCAGTTGGGGTTACTTGGGGTCGATGTGGGGGTGGGAGGTCTTCCGAATGACTCAGCCTTGTCCTTTTAGACTCCCGATTCGATTTGTGCTGTTATCCTTATTCGGCTGTGCACGGAACCCTCTTCCTTACACAAAGATACTTAAACACGGATGCCTGTTATCATCAGAATTAAATTCATTAAGTATGTTACCATGTGAAATGCTACCGCAGCCCACAGACTCACGAAGCAGTGAAAAATCGGTTTCCAATGCTGCTGGTGTTTGCCACTTGCCCAGGCTGTCTTAGTGTAAAGGGTAAAGGTGACAGCTGACTGGAGATAAGAATTCTTGGCTCATGCGTCTCGCTTGCAAAGCGATAGTTTTCTACAAACAAACTCCTTTTGCTGCTCCAGTCTGTTTGGTAATATTCGTTACATATTTTCTTCAGACTCTTATTAGCGAGTTTCTAGTGAGGGTTGGATGACTGAGTGAATAAAATAATTCTACGATACTCAAAACATAATTCACCAAGCGCACCACTGTAATTAAGGAATCACTACAGCTGAAATGGACTTCAGTAAGTAGTTTCAGAAAGAACGAAATCCAGTGCCGTCGCTTTTACAGAAAAGGAAAAGAAAAGGGCGATGGAGAATATTGAGAAAGCAATGAAAAATAAAAATACAAATAAGGCACAGAAGAAAACGGAGAACCAAATGCTAAAGGAAATGATAATAAAGACGACGACTACGACCACGGCCAGCAATGACAACACCAATATCTAGTAAACCAGGAAGAAGACTGGATGGTAGGTAAGTGCACCCTGAGAATCTCGCCCTCCTGGTGGCTGCCACCGTCCCCAACTTTCTCTGGAGCAGTGGCATTAGCGACCGTGAATAAGCACAACACAAGAGGGAGGGAGGGAGACAGACAGAGACAGGGAGACAAAGAAACAGAGAGACAGAGAGACAGAAGAGAGAGATAGCGTCATACAGAGAGACAAAGAGACAGACAAATATATACACAGGGAGACAGAGAGACGAAGAGACAGAAAGGCAAAGAGAAAGAGATGCAGAGAGAGAGGGAGACAGATAGATATTTAGATAAATAGATAAATATATATATATATATATATAATATATATATATAAGAGAGAGAGAGAGAGAGAGAGAGAGAGAGAGAGAGAGAGAGAGAGAGAGAGAGAGAGAGAGAGAGAGAGAGAGAGAGAGAGAGAGAGAGAGAGAGAGAGAGAGAGAGAGAGAGAGAGAGAGAGAGAGGGAGAGAGATAGATAGATATAGACAGATAGATAGATAGATAGGTAGGTAGATAAATAGAGGGATAGATAGATAGATTGATAGATAGATAGACAGATAGCTAGATAGAGAGATACGTACATAGATATATGTATAGATAGATAAACAGACGGGTAGATAAATGAAAATATATATTTACATAACAGAGGAAGTGGAATTAGACAGGTAAGTTAGCGCAAGGGAATAATGAGCGATGGAGCAAGTGAGCTACAGAGTGGACGCCGCGAGATGGGAAGTGTGGAAGATAGACAAGACAGAAAGTGGAGAGATGAAATAGAAAAATTTGCAGGAGTGAAGTAGCAGAGACTAGCGCAGACGTGTAACCCATGGAATGATATGAGGGAGGCATTTTTCAGCAGTGTATTAATGATGACTGATTGATTAATAAATGCATATACATACATACACACACACACACACACACACACACACACACACACACACACACACACACACACACACACACACACACACACACACACATACATATATATATATATATATATATATATATGTGTGTGTGTGTGTGTGTGTGTGTGTATCATAAATATATATATGCATATATATATATATATATATATGTGTGTGCGTGTATGTGTGTGTGTGTGTATCATAAATATATATATGCATATATATATATATATATATATATATATATATATATATATATATATATAAATGTAAGTGTGAATGTATAGACAAGGTTCGTCTGGACAACGCATACATTAGAGATTTTGCTGACCCATCGTTAATGGAGTTCTTTTCA
>NC_134789.1:29074655-29079655 GCF_046742065.1 Oratosquilla oratoria
TTTCTCTATTTGCCGTCGCATCTTCCGTCCTGTGACAGGATACTACCTAAATATACACAGGATTGAGACTTAATAATAATATTATTGTCTATTGTTAGGTTACATAGTGGAGAACTTTTCTGTACAGGCTGTCGCCAATTTATTTTATTTGGTTAGGTGAATTCCAATTATGAAGTAGAAAGTAGAAGAAGGCATGACGTTCGTAGTGAAATTCGAACACCAACCTGAAAAAAGCGTTGAGGGGGTGTTGAGGTGGTGTTGAGGTGGTGTTGAGGTGGTGTTGAGGTGGTGGTGGTGTGGTGGTAGGTGGTTGGGTGGGGGTTTGTTTGCTTCATGCATAGCCAGGGGAAGTGACAGCCAAGAAAAAGAACAATCACTGACATACAGCACAATTATCGATGTTTAAGAATCGAAAGACTGATTCATTAGGTGACAGGTTTGCAAACTAGGGTCTTTCTATTTTCCCTGGCGTAAATTCTTCCACTTAAACGTATCATGATAATGTTTATTTATTTCTTTGATTCGCCCTATTTTTACTTTTTGTTTATTTACCTATCTATTGTTTGCTTTCGCCTATTTTGTTCATTTGTTTATATATCTATTTATTCATATATTTATCTCTTTGTTTATTAATTTATCTATTCACTCATTTATTCATCTCTTTATTTATTCATTTCTATTTACTTATGCATTCATCTGTTCCTTTTCTTATTCACATATTGATTTATGCATTTATTATTTTTTACATTTTATCTGTAGTCACACTTTGCCACTGCAGTCTACTGTAAGAAGACTTCAGCTTCTGAAGGTGGTGGTGCTCATGGAGTTCTGCCTCTTCCGTTAGGGGTAGAGGGAACGCTTTCTTGTATGCAGGATGCCGCCAGGTCATTTCATTCCTCTCCTAAACATCCCATCCCACTCCCCCAGTGGCAAAGGAGTTAAATATCTGGACGCTTTGGTCGTACTTCTGAGATGAGAGGAGTGATAAGCGGTGGAAGTGATAGTGACGAGCATGACAGTCATTTGCCATCGACAGGAAAGGTAACGAGACCAGTCTCGACACCCAAATGACGCGGAATTTAGGAGCGGGACGTACCTGAGGAACTTCAGAAAGACTTCGGTTCTACCCGTGAAACTTCGATGATGCTGATGGTAGTGATAATGGTGTTAATATAGAAGTGGTAGCAATAGTAGAAATGACTGTGATAGCTTTAAGAATCATTTAGATAAACACCTAAACAAGATGCTGCAATGATTGTCATTTATTTTATATTATTTATTTGTTTTGTTATTATTTGTCTGTTTATTATTATTTGCTTCTCATTTATTAATAGTTATCTGTAAATTTATTATTATTTACTATTTACCTGTTTATTATTTAACTATACCTATGCATTTATTTTATTTATTACTATTTACTTTATTATATTTCTATTTATCTATTTATCATATTTATAATTTTTTCGCATCCGACCTTGATATGGACCAAAAGGTCTCCTGTCGGCATGCTCCGCCTTTGTAATCCTTTGTAATCCTTTGCAATAGTAGCGAGTCACCATGGTCTTGGGTGATGTGTAGCTATCATGATGGACAGCTATCATCTTCCCGGATGAGAACCCAAGCTTAGGTACTACGATCTGTGGGTAATGTTGCGACATTGCTCAAGGGAAACAATACCAACTGGCAGTATTATAAAGCTTTCACTCCATGAGTAAGTCGCATCCCTCGACGTAGTGGTGGTGGTGACGATGACGGTGACGACATCGGCAACAACGACGACGATGACGACGACAACGACGACGATGACGACGACAACGACAACGACGACGACGATGATGATGACGATGAATGATGATGACGATGAATGATGATGACGATGAATGACGATGACGATGATGATGATGGTGATGATGGTGATGATGATGGTGATGGTGATGATGATGATGATGATGATGATGATGATGATGATGATGATGATGATGATGATGATGATGATGATGATGATGATGATGATGATGATGATGATGATGATGATGATGATGACGACGACGACGACGACGACGATGATAACGACAACGATGATGACACTTACGACAACGCCGACAGCAACGATAACGACAACAATGCCAGTGGCAATGCCAGAGACGTTGGTAGATAAGTGATATGAGTAAGTTCGAAGGAGCAGAAGCAAGAGTGGGAAGACCAACGCCGGAATAACGATGCAGAGGAAGACCCTTTCGACCTCTCTTCTTGCTGATACCAGAGGGTTTCCCTCAGCTGGGCGCGACGGGATGGACGGACCCCATCATCGAAGTGGCCATAACTCTCACTTAACCCCATTGTTGTGTGGACGCCATTTACGGAAGTCATGTGCGAAATTAATCAGCACAATTACTTATTGTGCCCGGCGGTTACCGACACTTCTGTCCTTATGGGCAATATCGTGCCGCCATCGTACCTTGTAGATGTTGCTCGAGTCAAGGGTGAGCCCATATGAGGGCGTATTTGGTGTTCTATGCTATGAGAGTCGCAAAAATATATTTTTTTTCCTAGGAGCTTGCAGAGGCAGTTTGTGAGGGGAACAAGACTGTAGTTATTTGTAGAAAAGTTTTGTCCTTCCCGGTTTGGTGACACCCGACAATTCTATTCAGATGCAGGGAGGTTGTCCCACTGAAGGCTTTAAAGCTCCTTTTCAACTCTGAACCCAATGAAGTGTTTTGCTGGTTTTGCCGTGAGTGAGTGACTCTATTCAATGGTTGTAAAGAAGAGGAAATTCATAAACAAATCTTTTTCAGTCGCTCATTCGGGGAAGCACCTATGACTTTGTAAGATTGCCTGACGTTGACCAGGATAAAATTGTATATGAACATGCTATCTGGGCTGAAGTAATTTGGTTGGTTTTCCTTACCTTTTGAGTCCGCCGACTTTCCTTGGGTTTACAAAACTATACCAGTCTTAGCCAGAGGAAAATCTACAAAACATGCCGTTTACTCCAGAGGCTACCCCGAAGCTGAACATAGGTCAAATCTAAGTATAAAAGTTAAAACTAACCTCAGTCCAAAAATTAAAACTATTAGGATTAATCTTTTGAGTCCAGTGATGATTATATTCCGGGGCACTCGAGGAGCAAACCAGGGTCTTGATCGACGGTCGATTCCATTTGGACCCGAGTTTTTTTTCTCCAAAAATGAAGAGAATCATCCCACATTAGCCAGAACAAAACTTGTAAAGGTCATCATCAAGTAGAAGGGATTTTCCTTCTCCGTAGCGATTGACATTTGCTTTGTTCTGAGCAGCAGCAGGCGATTCCATCCAAACGGCTTTGCCTCTTCGGCAGTGGACAGGGGGATAAATGCGTCTCAATCGACCCCTTGCGTTACAAAGGCACTCATTTTATTCTGGTTAACGTCAGGAGATTTTATTCGGTGGTGTGGTATACATTTAGTAATGAAATAAGGGTTGGTTCGCTTGTGATGTTGGTGATCTTGTTTTGGCTAAGGCCAAGTGATTGTGATCAGCTGTGGGGAATACCATGATCAAAGTGAGATAAAAAAAAAAACAATAATAACTTGTTGACATCAACCTGACAGCTTAGGTTTTTTTTTTTTTTTTTTGTAGTGGCAAGCGCCAGTCGACCTTATTCAGCAGTGAGGAACCTTACGACCTAGAATAGTTAAGTAATACGTCCTGAGTCGGGAACACCTCACGGAAAACCAATGTAGCAGTCGGAGTCCCGCACTGTGGAGCGACGACCAAGGTCATGGGGCACGAGGTCCCACCGACTCTTCTTTGTATGGTAATGCAACCCAGACAAATTGTACTTTTTTCTTTCTTTCTTTCTTTTTGTTTCATCCCTGTCCTGACCCTGAATGGCCATTAACTGCAGCGTCGTGCCGCTAACGAGCATTTTTACAACCCAATTTGTTCTCTCACGGGTGGTGTTCGTGTGTCGTCATTAGGAGAAGGGGCAATAGGGGAGTTCAAATTATGGAAGGGAAACCATGGGAAGGTTTGCAGTTAGGAGTATCAATGGTCACTCCTCTCTGTCAGACTCCCTTTAAAGCAATCACACACAGTTTTCACAGCACACAGACAAGTGCACAACACATCAGGGCTAGAGGACCTCTGGGGAGAGCCAGAGAAGGCACTCGGTCTTCTCCGTAATTCTGGAGCCTCAATCCACTGACTCCTCTTTTTCATGGATCACGTGACTTGGTGTTCGTGAGGCGACGTGACGTCAAAGCGAGGGCCTGAAGAAAAAATCCAATCATCAAAATGGGTGTAAGTCTTTACACTACAATGGTGTTCATTCAACGGAATAAAAACGTCTGTCATTTTACCAGAAAAAATCTGATAAGGCGTCATAGTAGTCAAATTGTCAGTCGAGATAACCTAATACCCTTTGCAATGGCGGCGCTTCCTGGCCTGAATTGAATCCTATTATGTTTAGTCAGAATAAATTCATGTCATGGTACAATAAGCGTAAAAACGTTGTGATCCTGCCTATCAAAACCAACGGTATTTCAGCTTTCAAATTTTATTTTCTGCAAAGTAGCCGAAGTCAGGCTTGTTTCCAACATTTTACCCAATATCCAGAGGCAGTAGAAAATAATGTGCGGCAAATATTGTTGCAGTGTTTAAAGCAAATTTAGAAATGCTTCTAATCTGGCAATAGTGTTATTTTCTGAAGGAAACAAAAAATAGTTGTTCGCACGTAGCTTCCACATTGGACAAACACGAGAAACCAGATGTCAGTTGGAACTCCATTCTACCATTGGGAATCGAAGCCCGGATTTCATTTCTACTGGCACGTTACATGATGGCAACACGTGTGGTTGACGCCTTCATCGCATTTCCCTGCCTGGTGCGGGAACGACCCTCTACTATAAGATCTCGAGCTAATCCGAGGCGTCCAAGTCTCGCGTCTCCATAGTCGCGGGTACGAATCCCGCAATTCTCCCCGATTATCAGCAGTAACTGTTACCCAACATCCCCCAAAG
>NC_134789.1:29084655-29094655 GCF_046742065.1 Oratosquilla oratoria
TGGTGTGAGAAATAAGACGTCTTCGAACATTCTGTTCACGTGTTTTGTCTAACCAGAGGCCGACTCGGCCATCTTCATGGGAAGTCCATTCCATTGCCTGACTCTGCATTAGAATTGTTTCTATCCTATAATAAAGCCTATAACCTGAACATTTGACCCCGATATTTTTTCGTTCAGTTTATTCCTGACGTGACTGGAGTAATTTGCAAAGCAACGGTATCCCTTAGTCATGGGGTACTTGAAGCGCACTCTGAGTGGAATGGATTGGTAACTACGGGTTCCCTGGCAGGTGAGATGCAGGTGAGGTCGAAATAAGAGGTTAACTTGGACTGGGAAAGGTTTGCGAAATCTTTCGCTTGCACGAGACCCAACGCGTCAACTGAAACTGCAGGTATTAATCCAGAACCCCGGTAATGAACACAGGCTACACCTTTGGACTTAAATGAAATCGCGTGGCTAGAGACGCATGAATCTATTCAAGATCTCAGTTCCGATTAAAAGGTTTGTTTTGACTTAATAGATTTCTTCGACGAAGCCCAAAGAAAGTACTAAATGTCCTAATGTCCATTTTAATATCCCAGTCGATCTTACTGGGCTCAAAGAAACCCTTCTACCTTGAATGGTTCAGTTATGTCAGTAAGTTTGTTTAGGAAGTGTGTAATGATCATTTTGGTTGAACTTGGCATTCTTTATTTAAATGAAACTGGCCTCTCCGACGCAGGAGCTGTGTACCTTCTCCGAATAAGGCCCAGGTCGAGATTAGGATCTTTTCTCAAGCCAACGTCGGGTGATTTCATTTAGCCTAGAGAAAGCTGCAGGCCTTTAGATGATGATATAATGAAAAATCCGTTAAGGATTTGCCTACAGTAATGACTTTGTTATTCCTGACGCCAGGCAATTCTATTTGATCATGGAGGAATTTTGTGCCTTGATGGATAAAAGAATAACAATAAATCAATGAAAATGTATATTGGTGATTGATCCCTAAGGCGTTTTTGTAATTCGCTTTAACAGTTTTGTTCCATATAGCGTCAGATGATTTCACTCCTCTTAGTATTATACACACGCAGCACCCCTTTCCTTTTATTTTCCATTTTCAAGTTGCCAAGATAAGAGGGAGGGAGGAGGGTGGAGGGGAGTGGAATATATAGGAAATGGAATGGGTGGGAGTGGTTTCTATGCCTTCTTCTTTTTGGCTACCCCCCATGTAGGGGGAAAAAGCCTTTGGTATATGTATGTATGTATGTATGTATGTATGTATGTAAGTTTCAAAGAGCGGTTTAGTGCCAAAAGGAAATAAGAGTGCACTATATCGAGTCAAATGTCGGTGTAGGGAAGTCTTGGAATTCCCTCTTTGAATAGGTACATAGACCTGTGGAAAGGTATCAAGGGGGAGAGTCTTGGAATTCCCTCTTTGAATAGATACAAGTCATAGACCTGTGGAAAGGTATCAAGGGGGAGAGACTTGGAATTCCCTCTTTGAATAGATACAAGTCATAGACCTGTGGAAAGGTATCAAGGGGAAGAGTCTTGGAATTCCCTCTTTGAATAGATACAAGTCATAGACCTGTGGAAAGGTATCAAGGGGTTGAGACTTGGAATTTCCTCTTTGAATAGATACAAGTCATAGACCTGTGGAAAGGTATCAAGGGAGAGGGACTTGGAATTCCCTCTTTGAATAGATACAAGTCATAGACCTGTGGAAAGGTATCAAGGGGGAGAGACCTCCAGAGCCTTTCGCCGGAAGGAAAGAAAAATAGAGCATACTGGATACTTCCTATAAAAAGGATGAGACATTTAAAAAAATCTGGATTTGCTTTGTCGTCCAAAGGACGGGAGGCATGCAATTAGTGAAATTTAAAGAGCAATGGGTATAAAAATGATAACAGAAATGAGATAACGATGCAGTCTTGCGTAGGATAGAAAGAGGATGAGGTTCTTCTAGTAAAAAAAGAAGCATTTTAATCCTAGCTCAGGAGCAGGAAATGGGACAAGTCACCCCAAGTATGAGAAACGTACTCTATACAAAAGTGATTCAGTGTCCTGTATGTGATCAGTACATGAGTCAGAACTGAACAATTTAGAGAACATACAGAACATCAGATTTCATTGAAGCTGTTCCAGCAATAATTGAAATACGATTTTTCCAGGTCAGTTTAACATAAGAGGATGGATCAAGAATGCAAAAGGTGTCAGAAGGAAAAAACTGTGTGCTGTCAGAGAAAAAGGAAAAGGTCTGTAGAAGAATGTGTTGAATTAAAAGGTGGAAAACTTATTTCTTGTTGACGCTGAACAACGTTACGTCTCTCCTCCAATTAGATGCGACAGAAAGGTCATAATTCAGGTGTTCCGTAGAAATCCTTGTGGAATAGTGGAACTCAGTTTGAGAGGGGCGTCTGAAAAATGGTGTGGAAGAATATAGGATATTGTCATCAACAAAAAAGTGTGTGGGGAAGAGTGTAAGAGTGAGAGAATGTGCGAGAATGAGAGATTGTAAGAGTGAGAGCGAGACAAAAACAATACAAGAATTTAAGAGCAAACTAGATATGGAGAGATACAAAGACGGGACACCACGAGCTTAGTTTTCCTTTTCCGTAAGGTACAACTAGGTAAATACAACTAGTTAAACACACACACACACACACACACACACACACACACACACACACACACACACACACACACACACACACACACACACACACACACACACACACACACACACACACACACCACATACAAAACACACACACACACACACAACAAATACAAACACACACACACACACACACACACACACACACACACACACACACACACACACACACACACACACACCACATACAAACACACACACACACACACCACATACAAACACACACACACACACACACACACACACACACACACACACACACACACACACACACACACACACACACACACACACACACACCACATACAAACACACACACACACACACACACACACACACACACACACACACACACACACACACACACACACACACACACACACACACACACACACACACACACACACACACACACACACACACACACGACTCGTGGCGCAGTGGTTGCGTTCGATGGCGCCACTACGGCGGTCCGGGTTCGAATCCCGCCCAGGGCTGAAATAATCTCAGTATCGCTGCGCTGCGAGTCGTTACTCCAACTTTTGTGGGCGGGAAGTTGGGTGTGTGTGTGCTCATTAACCATAGATCGGTCATATACAAACTCTGAGCTCTCTTCCGGGAGAGAAATAGCAGTCGATGACGAGCCCAACACGTGACCCAAGACCATGGTGGATCACACACACAAACACACATACGAGACTTCGATGACCAGATGAAGTATTGAAACCCTGGAAAGCACCTAGAGGGAACAATCAATCTTTGCAGTAAATATCAGGTTCAATTAAGTTAGATTTTTTTTTCATCCAGGAGTAAATCAGTGATGCCATAGAAAGACTCAGCAACACATATTACAAAAAAAAAAAAAAAAAAAAAAATCTCATCAAATATAGTAAAATGAAAACTCGGTTCTTTTTTCAAGACGGATAAATTTGGCTTTGGAGTAGCTTTGAGTTGTTGAACTAAATCAGTGAAGTAGAGAGTGTCCCAGAGGCACTGGGAAACAAAATGGAAAAACGATTTGCAAAAAGTTGTCATTTCACTGTCGCAAGCTAAATTGCAGGGTCAAAATCGAGTCATGAATGAAAGCCAACGAAATGTTATCAGTTTTCATTCCAGTAAATCAAGGAATCACTATATTCACTCAAAATAAGATAAACTTATTATGTTGAATTACCGAGAATACAATAGTATATAGGTTTAAAAAAGCATATTTGATACAGATGAGAACGAAAGAACATGAAATCAAGGCGACATGACGTAGATGGAACGTGACTCACATACGACCATGGGCAATGCCGTGTAATCACATAACAAGTTGAAAGTATGAATCTAACATACAATTTATTTAACCCAATTTCTCTAGCATGGTCTATACATAACTCCTTTTTAAATCTAGTTGACACAATCTACTTTTTTTCTCTCTACTTCATTCTCATTCTACGTCACACGTGTCTCATTTTCTATGAATCTAATAATCTGCCTCGACTAAAGCCGTTCCGTTATCTTGCCCTCAGGTTTTTATCACTCGTGGACCTTAAAGAAGAAGATCTATTTCGGTTGCGTGAAATTACGACTGTGGTGATTCTTCTGTTGTGGTGCCATTGACGGAGAAAGGCGAGTTACGGTTCTTCCGCTTTTTTTATCCGAGTTTTGATTTGAACGCTTCAGAAGTTAAAGATGTTTTTTGGACGGGTAAATCGAACGTATTCATAAACGCCAAACATTTTTTGACAAGCACTGATATCGGTGAAAGAGGAGCTGAATTACAAGATCTCTATTATAAACAGCAGTGAACAATAAACTGATACAGGTGTGTATATGTGGATGGTCAAATTTTCGTGAAGATGAAATCGAGATTTTAATTAGAATTTGAATGAACGTGTCAAAGTGACAATTCGAAAGTCGCAGCGAGACTGGTCGTCACAAAAAATGAGGAGCCGCTGTCGACGTAGCTCCTAGATCTTATGACCGGTGGCACTCCACAAACGAAGAATATGGTTTGTGTATCATTATCAAATGAGTTTAGATACTTTCATATATAGATATATAATGTTGGATAAGGTTTTACGTGTATTTCACAAACAATGGTTATCTATTTTCTCGGTGTTTGTTTTAAAGAGGTAATATTCCAGAAATCGTTTGATCATTCACTTGTGTTCCAGTTTTGGTCAAACGTGCAGAAAAGGGTCATATGTGTTTATCTCAGAATTATTATTCTTATCTACTTTATTTATACATTTATTCACTTATCTATTTCTATTGTTTACTTACCCATTTATTTTTCATTATTATTATTTTGATAAGGTCAGGTGCCACAGCATTGTATGTACGATTAGTATTAGATGTTGAGCAAACTACTTTCTGCTTCCTAATCTTTACCCAAACGCTTTTTCCTCTTCTCTCTCTCCATTTTCTCAACCGGAAACACATCCCAGTAAAACTGAGATCCACCATCTATTTTTTAGTTAACTTTAGCGTATGTGACTAGAGCAAGAGTTGCAGCCATTGGCTACTAGGTTCTAGCGACGATTGCTAGAATCAGGAGTCAAACCTACTTCGGCTCAACTTACGATCCCTATGGTCAATAAATCCCGGTTACAGTGAGACAAGCTATGCCATTCCTCATAGTCGGATATACATCATCTTTAGACACTCAGGTACCATTGCTAAAATATTTGCATATTTTTCTTAATTGTAATGCAAAGTATGTAAGGGGAAATTTATTTCCTCTGGAACTAATATAATGCGTACATAAACTCACGAAGGGTGTTGAGTTAAGAAAGTATGTACTCCTTGAAAGTCGTAGAGGTCACTGGGTACCTCGATAAGGGGAGGGAAAGGCGACGGGCAAAGAAGGCAAACTGATTAGATAAGGTAGTGCCGCCTTCCTCCCTCCCTCCTTCCCATGAGTGAGGCGCTGGCACGGGCCAACGCCAACTGCCTCTTCGATCAACAGACACCATCCTTTTTTCGCTGACATGCAAATTTATCTTCTGTTGACATTTGAAAAGAAAAAAGAAAAAAGAGAAAAGATAGAGAGAAAGAAAAATAATAAAAGAACGAAAGGAAGAGAAAGAAAGAAACAAACAAAACGAATTAAGTGAATGAAAAGAGAGAGAGAGAGAGAGAGAGAGAGAGAGAGAGAGAGAGAGAGAGAGAGAGAGAGTTATTCAGTTGAAAACAGAATCACGGGCTGAGGAGAGTAGAACTTACTTTCCGATGGCCCTCTCGCCTCGACGACGTCCTTTGCATATTCATTTCCTGCGAATGCTTGGCGATCTTACCCCAGCCGAGGGCGGGAACCTTTGCCAAAGGAGATACAAAAAGATGGAAGACATTCAACTTTCGACTGATTTTATGTCTGTCTGACCGCTCTTGTCTCTCTCAGGAAAAAATCTAATTAGCTCGGACGATGAGACTCCAGATGACGAGAGTGAAAGTGGAGGATGAAGGAGGAAGAGGCGATGAAGGAAAGGGAAGTAAAGCAAAGGGAAGAAAAGGTGACTTATACGAAGGGAAAAGAAAGGAAGGAAAGAAAGGAGGGGAAAAGAAGGGAAAGTGAGGTATATGCGCGCGCGCGCGCGCGCGCGTGTGTGTGTGTGTGTGTGTGTGTGTGTGTGTGTGTGTGTGTGTGTGTGTGTGTGTGTGTGTGTGTGTGTGTATGTGTGTGTGTGTGTGTGTGTGTGTGTGTGTGTGTGTGTGTGTGTGTGTGTGCATGCATGTATGTGTATATTTTGTTCATTTATGTTTGCCTGTGTGTAAACGCGAGTCTGGTGAAACATTGACACGAGCTCACGGTGTCCACGTGCACTCATGTATACGGAAGGGATCATTCAAGTGACAAGGCCGCGAGGTGGCAACCAGCTGCAATGGCGTCTCAACCAGCTGCACTGGCGTCTTCAGTCAACTCCGGCAACGTCACATCATTTAGTCTGCCACCGGCGCCCCAAAAGAATCTTTCTATTGCTGACGACGTCTTTGGTCTTATACTCTTCATTCTTGCTGCAGCAGCCAATGTACAGGTTGATCCAAAAAAATTGACGTCATTTCGCAGGCCAATAATTTTGGCAATTTTCGTTGAAACGACCTCAAATTTTCACAGCTTGCATAGAAACAGTTCAAGATTTTATGTTTGATGTTTGACATTTATCTCTTTTCAGGTTGAGAAATGCCGTTCACTTCAAAAGAAAAGTCATTTTGCGTGTTGGAATATGCTCAAACACAGTCACCCAAGACCGTGCAGCGTGCTTTCTTTGCAAAATTTGCCAAAAATGCACCAACTAGTAAACAAATTTGGACCTGGCACCAAAAATTTAAAGAGGAAGGCTGCTTATGCAGGGCTAAAGGATCTGGACGGCCATCAACATCGGAAGAGAAGGTCGAGAAAGTTCGTGAAACATTCCTGCGAAGTCCCCGGAAGTCTGTAAGAAGAGCAAGTGTGGAAACCCAGATTCCTCGAACAACAGTTTGGCGCGTTCTGAGGAAACGATTGCAAATGAAACCCTACAGGCTGCAGCTCCTTCAGGCTTTAAAAGAAGATGACAAGCGAAAACGTAAAGAATTCTGCTATGATATGCTAGAGAAACTTGAAGAAGACGAGTTCGATGAGCGTCTAATTTTTAGTGATGAAGCCACGTTTCATACGAATGGCAAAGTCAATAAGCATAATGTTCGCATTTGGGGCGAAGAAAACCCCTATGCCACAATTGAGCACGAGAGGGACTCACCAAAAGTGAATGTGTTCTGCGCCATCTCCAAGAATAAAATTCATGGACCGTTTTTCTTTTAAGGAAATGTGAACGGGGATGTTTATCTGCAAATGCTTCAGAACTGGCTATTTGATCAGCTCATTGAAAATGAACATGAAAGCTTCATTTTTCAACAGGACGGGGCTCCACCTCACTGGAAGCTCACTGTACGGGCCTATCTCAATGAGAATCTGCCAGAGAGATGGATCGGGCGTGGTGGTGAGGAAGACAATTTGCTGCTGAAATGGCCACCACGATCACCTGACCTGACACCGTGTGATTTTTTCCTCTGGGGATATGTGAAAGGACTCGTCTATGTCCCCCCTCTTCCTGCTAACGTTGAAGAACTTAAGCAGAGAATCACTGCCGCACTGGAGAATGTTACCAAAGACATGCTGCAGCGTGTTTGGCACGAGTTTGAGTACCGACTTGACGCGTGCAGAGTCACAGGCGGCGCTCATATTGAACATTTGTGAAATCGGTCATAGAATCTACAAATCTTTGTTTTTTTCTTTGAAATGTCAACCAATAAAACTTATGATGTTCAACATAAAGTTTGTGCAGTTTCATTGAGATGCACTGAGTAGTTTCCTAGATATTGGCATTTAAAATGACGTCAAATTTTTTGAAACACCCTGTATTTCATTCATTTATGAAGACAGTTTTTACTCGGTAATGGGAAAAGACGGACCCGGTGGACACCCTTTGTCAGTTTGAGGTTTGCTCCTTCAACTGAAGAGGACTGCCAGAATAGGAGATCGAGTAAGTTCGTTCTTGCCACTGGAAATCTGTAGATTTAGGAAATCTCAGATTTTCGGAAAAAAAAAAAACTTGGAAAATCCGCCTACCAGAAGCACTTTTTGTATTATTTCAATATAATTTTGAATTGAAAAGAATATTTATTGTGAATATCAGAGTTTCTGATTTTTTCTTATATAGATTTCCATTAGAGAACGAAGTACGTTGGTCGGCCTCGAAGACAACATAAATCTTTGAAAATAAACAACGAGTAAGCTTGTATAGTTGAGCACACTGAGGAAATATATGTTTTACCTTTCCACTATTTCTAATAAGCTGTGTTAGAATCACATCTTCCACGTGGAGCATTCTCCTTCGTCTCCACCGCACGAGCAGGAAGGGCCCGGGAAGCACTCAAGAAGTACCGGTGCCCGCCACTTGCCCTGGCTGTCCTGCTATATAAGGCAAGAGCCACGACTCTGACCGCGGCTCATCACTTCATCGTACAATCACTTCCTCACCCATATGTGTCGTTGTGAAAATGACTAGCGACTGGGTGCAACACATATTCAGGAGAGAGAGGTCCTATCAAGCACTGTAGTTGAAGATGGTAAAACCTGTTTCTGTTCACCCGGAGAAGGTGACGATTCTTTTGATAGACTTCTTTTGATGGCTTCCTCTCACCTACTTTTGAACAGTAGCTTCCTTTATCAAAAGTTCTCCTGGTATTGCAAAATGCAAGTATATTTTTTGTAGAATAATTACTGTGTAAGACAATACATACACAAATCTATTTACTTTAGTATACATTGAATTATTTTCCACTGAATCAAATACAACTTCAAACTTAATCATTTAATCAATCAATGCAAGTAACTGAATAGATGAGTACGGAAATATATAAAGAAAAAAATAGGTAAATCAGAAAATAGGGGACAAGTAGAATATGTAGATAGACAACAGAACATGTGTGTGAATAGGAAAGACCGAGATGTAGATAGACAACAGAAAGGACAGAGACAAACAAGTGCACTTTGAGTGGTATTATAAAGGAGGTGCACTGATGGTGGGAACTCGAGACGAGTAGATGACATTTTTCACCATTCTCCCGTATGTGAATTATTATATACAATTTTCTTTTCTAAACATTCCCAACAATTGTTTCTAAATATAGTTATACTAATACAATATTGTAAATTTTTACCTATCTTAACATGGCTAGTATAACTGCATGCAGTTAAAGGGGCATAGAATATGTAATGAGGAAATAAGCAAATTGGAGACTTTTTGATATTAAATGAGACAAGAAGAATAGAGGAAAAACTTATGTGTGCAGACATATTAGTGACATTCCTCTTTTTCTTAAAAAAAAAAAGAAAAAAAAAAAAACGAAATCCGCGAAAAAAAGCGTCTCTTCTCTTTCGTCAAACGTGGAAGGTGAGGAGGAGACGGGACACCAAAACCGATTAATGAATGAGGCGTGTCCAGACAATGACCACTTTGACCGTGAAGGAAACTGTCAGGAACGTGGCCCAGTGGGAGGCAAAGAAAAGGCGTTAACTGGAGGTAGAGACAGGGTGTCGACGGTAGAGACGAAAATTCTATTTAATATTCCCTTTTCCATTTTTAGCTCCCATGTCTTCTTTTCCCACCTTTGTAAGAAGGAGTATTTCGCATTTGTTTACGATGATGAAGGTGAGTTAGCTCTGAAGACAGACAATACTTCCGGTGGAGTTTGTTCTAGATATAGAAACCTAACTATATATATATATATATATATATATATATATATATATATATATATGTATATATATATATATATATGTATATATATACATATACATATATATACATATAT